>NC_069501.1:1246831921-1247034421 GCF_027579735.1 Bombina bombina
TGCAGGTGTCAGCGATAGCGGGGACGGCAGATTAGGGGTTAATAAGTGTAAGGTTAAGGGTGTTTAGACTCGGGGGTTCATGTTAGGGTGTTAGGTGCAGACTGTAATGTTACTCTAATATTCTCTTAGAGCAAATAATGTGCTAAACGGTTTAGGAGCACAACTGCAGAATTTAAGACTGTAATTGTATATAGTTATATGTAAATAGATTTGTTTTGTATCAGCTCCACGCCAAGATGCACTATGGGGAAAGTGCAAACTGCAGCAGGGAAATGTATTTACTCTTTGAATCCCCTAGAGGGTTGTAAGAAAGTTAGAATTAACCCTTGAGTATAATCCAGTGATAGATTTGAAAGAATATTAACCCAGCAGGAAGTGTGCTCAAAATCTGCAGACTTTTGGGAAACAGACTGAGTAATTAGAAATAGTCTCTATTAGAAGCAAGAGCAACCGTTAGGCAGGAATATGACTGAAATTACTTTACAACACAGTAAGGAAAACTTCTTGTCGTAAGTATAGTCTATTAGATAATTCTCTTACTGTGACTCCGGATGCTGTGCTAGGTATTCCTGTGGCTGAGCTATTACAGAGATAGCAGGAGTTGTCCCTGTGAGTAACGCTTCTCCTAAGCGCTTGTGTGCTACTGCGTCTGACTTCCGTGCTGTCCGCTGAGTGGAAGGAGTTATCAGTGAAGCAGGTAAGGCTGCGGTATTGCGGTTAGCTGATCCGTAGTGAGACAGAGTGAAATAGTCCTGTCCGTTCCTGCACAGTTACCAGATTGAGTGTTGGTATGTCCTTTCTGCTGAGATGGAGGTATAACAATATTAACAGCCAGGGTAAACGGACTCCTGAAAGTTTATAAGTAGTTGAACTGTCCAAATTACTAAGTTCCTTATTGCATGCAAGACATCAGATAGATGCAGAAGGAAGTGTTAAAGATAACTCTTCAGTTGTTAGAAAAAGCTGTAGAATATTTGTAATAAAAAATGTTTAGAGAGCTTAGAGAAACAGCAGCTCTGAAACTGCTATACAAAATACTAAGCACAGAGGCCTGTGATCTCAGGTGTTTTATTAGTTAGGTAGGCAGGATAAGGTGAAACTGCGCTGGGTCCTAAAAGGTACAGGCTCTGACATCACCCCCTCCTCAAGCGAGCTGTCCCACAGCTCGAGGTGCAGGACGGTCCGGATTCCGTCTATGAAATAAAGACACAAGACGTGGAGCGTTCAGATTGGAAGCCGGTTCCCAGGTATCATCCTCAGGAGGATAGTCCTTCCATCTCACTAAGTATTCCAAAACGGAACCCCGGTATCTGGAATCTAATAGTGATTTCACTTCGTAAGTGTCAGTTTCTCCAGAGGACAATGTAGGTGGTAATACTGATCCAGTCTTTCTAGTCAGTCTATAAGGTTTGAGTAACGAGACATGAAATGTGGGATGAACTTTAATTTGAGGAGGTAAATCCAACGTGACAGCATTTTCATTTACAATACGACTCACATGGAATGGTCCTATAAAACGGGAAGCTAATTTCTTGGATGGTACCTGCAGACGCAAGTTTTTAGTGGAGAGCCAGACTCTGTCCCCTATGGTATATGATGGGGGAGTTCTTCTTTGGAGGTGGTAACAGTGTTTTTGGCTTTCTTGAGCCATTTGAATATTCTGGGTGATAGTAGAAAAGCCATCAATAAGTTGTCTGCTGTAATCTTCTAAATGAGTTGAAGTAGAAGATATGTCTGAGTTAATGTGAAATGTGGGGTGATATCCATAAGAGGCAAAAAATGGAGATAGTTTTGTTGAAGAATTCTTTAGGCTGTTGAAAGCGAATTCGGCCATGGGTAAATAATCCACCCAATCATTTTGCTGTTGGTTGCTATAACATCTGAGATATTCCTCAAGCCACTGATTCAGACGTTCAGTTTGGCCATTGGTCTGTGGGTGGAATTAAGTAGTATATCTGTGGTTTATCTGTAATAGAGAACATAATTTCTTCCAAAACCTGGAGGTAAATTGAGTACCTCTGTCCGTGATTATTCTGGCCGGTGTTCCATGGAGTTTTATTATGTTTTCAAGAAATAAATTAGCGGTTTCAACAGAGGTAGGTAATTTATGACATGGGATGAAATGACCCATTTTTGTAAACATGTCGATTATGACTAAGATGGTAGTATGTCTCCTGGAAGGCGGTAGGTCAACAATAAAATCCATGGAGATTTGTTCCCAGGGTCTTTGTGGAATGGGGAGTGGCATCATCAGACCGTAGGGTCTGTTTCTTTCTGATTTTGAGATAGCACAGGTGGAGCAGGATGTTACATAATCATGGACTGTTTTCTTTAAATCGGGCCACCAAAATTCTCTTTGTATAAGATCTATTGTTCGGTTTACTCCAGGGTGTCCGGAAAATGGTGAGTCATGATGTTCCCTTAATAGTGCTGATCTTAAGCTGGGAGAGACATAAATCTTATCTTAAAAATAATAAGTACCCGATTTTTGCGTCAGTCTTTGGAGTGGTAAGTCTTTGTCGGTAGCGTAGGAATCTTGAATCTCTTTCAGTAGAGAAGTAGAGAGGGCAATGAACCACTCACTCGGTATGATTGAAGTGGTGTTGAACTGAGAAGTTGGTTTTGTATAAATTCTGGATAGGGCATCTGCCTTACCATTTTTATTTGCAGGACGGTAGATGATGTCAAAGTCAAACCTGGAGAAAAATAAGCACCAACGGACTTGTTTAGCAGAGAGTGTTTTATTAGACTGCAAATACTGTAGGTTCTTGTGATCGGTGTAGATGGTTATGGGGAATTTAGCTCCTTCTAGGAGATGTCTCCAATTTTCCAAAGCTCTGCGTATCGCTAAAAATCTTATCTTCAAAATAATAAGTACCCGATTTTTGCGTCAGTCTTTGGAGTGGTAGGTCTTTGTCGGTAGCGTAGGAATCTTGAATCTCTTTCAGTAGAGAAGTAGAGAGGGCAATGAACCGCTCACTCGGTATGATTGAAGTGGTGTTGAACTGAGAAGTTGGTTTTGTATAAATTCTGGATAGGGCATCTGCCTTACCATTTTTATTTGCAGGACGGTAGATGATGTGAAAGTCAAACCTGGAGAAAAATAAGCACCAACGGACTTGTCTAGCAGAGAGTGTTTTATTAGACTGCAAATACTTTAGGTTCTTGTGATCGGTGTAGATGGTTATGGGGAATTTAGCTCCTTCTAGGAGATGTCTCCAATTTTCCAAAGCTCTGCGTATCGCTAAAAGTTCTTTATCTCCTATGGAGTAGTTCATCTCCGCTGAACTCATAATTTTGGAGAAGAAGGAGACCGGATACAGTGGTTCAGAAGGAGATCGTCTCTGAGACAATACAGCTCCAGTAGCAAAGTCGGAAGAGTCAACTTCTAAAACAAATTGTAAGTTCAAATCTGGAAAACGCAGTATAGGGGCACTTGAGAAACTGGCTTTGAGGAAATCAAAGGCAGAAGATGCTTCATCGGTCCAACTGAACGGTTTGGAGTTGCTAGTAAGTTGAGTAAGTGGTCTTGCAACCTTTGAGAACCCTTTGATGAACTTACGGTAATAGTTTGAGAACCCCAAAAATCTTTGGAGTTCCTTCTTATTCTTGGGTTGCGGCCAGTCTAGAAGAGTTTCCACTTTCTTATGTTGCATACTTATGCCCTGTGGTGAAATCTCATAGCCCAAGAACGAGATCTGAGAGCAATGGAATTGACACTTCTCTAACTTGGCGTACAGTTTATGGACACGTAGTCGGGACAGCACCCATCTAACATGTTTTCTGTGTTCTGTGAGAGATTTGGAAATTATAAGGATGTCATCCAGGTATACCACAATGCAACTATCCAACAGATCTCGAAAAACATCATTTATAAAATGTTGGAAAGTTGCCAGGGCGTTGCAAAGGCCGAATGGCATCACAAGATATTCATATAACCCATATCTCGTTCTAAACGCCGTGAGCCATTCGTCGCCTTCGCGGATACGGATTAGATTATATGCCCCTCTAAGGTCGAGTTTTGTGTAAATGGTGGCTTCTGAGAGGCGTTCGATCAACTCCGGGATCAAATTATTATTTAACTCCCGATAATCTATAATGGGCCGTAGAGTGCCATCCTTGTTCGTGACGAAGAACATCCCAGCGCCTGCTGGGGAGGTTGATGGTCTGATAAAACCTTTCTTTATGTTGTCTTCTAAGTAGGTCTTGAGGTGTTGTAGTTCGGGTTGATTTAATGGATAAACGTGTCCGAAAAGGAATACTGGCTCCTGGCTGTAATTGTATCGGGCAGTCG
Source organism: Bombina bombina (assembly GCF_027579735.1). Lineage (NCBI taxonomy): Eukaryota > Metazoa > Chordata > Amphibia > Anura > Bombinatoridae > Bombina > Bombina bombina. The sequence continues at coordinate 1,246,836,216 of NC_069501.1, forward strand.
TAGGTCCGATGGGGAGGCAGGTTCTCTGCTTCTGATTTGCTGAAGACATCAGTGAAATCGATATAATCAGGAGGTAAAACTGGAAGTACTGAAGTAGTTTGTAGAAGACACCGTTTGGAAAAACAAGTATTAAGGCAATAATCTGAGCTAAAACAAATTTTTTAAGACGACCAGGTTATGCTAAGTTCATGTTGTTGTAACCATGAGATCCCCAAAACTACAGGGAAGTGTGGTGAGGGTAGGACATAAAAAGAAATATATTCTATATGGCCCTCTTTAGTTATGACTTCAAGTGGTATAGTATGATGGGTTATGGGACCAGTGGTAACAGTAGACCCGTCAATAACTCTGACAACAAGTGGTTTTGATTTCAAGACAAGTGGTATTTTATTGGAATTAACTAGACCAGAATCGATAAAGTTCCCAAAAGCACCAGAATCCACGATGGCATCAGTAGGAAGTCTTTTGTGGTTCCACTGTAAAACAAGGGATAAACCACAATAAGTTATTTGATTATGCTGACAGTGAGTTTATTTAATAGAAATACACTTACTTTTCTTGTTCTTTAATAAGAGTGGGCATTCTTGTATGGTATGTGAGTCATCAGCACAATACATACACAGGTTATGTGTTTTCCTTCGAAATCTTTCCGCTGGAGTGATGGGACCTCAAACAACCCTGATTTCCATGGGAACAGAGTGTGAAGAAGGGCTCAAGGGAGGCTTATGTGCTGAAGATGAACTAGTTTTTGGTGAGCTTTCGGTGTGATATCTCTCATGTCTCCTCTCGCAGAGTCTTCTGTCAATTTGGGTTGTAACCCTCATCAGGGCTTCCAAAGTAGGAGGTAGGTCTATGCGGGCTAATTCATCCTTGAGGGTTTCGGCTAACCCTAATCTAAATTGATTCCGGAGAGCGACAGGACTCCACATCGAATCTGAGGCATAAAGTTTAAATTCTGAGATGCAGTCCTCAACAGGCCTCTTCTCTTGCTTAAGATCTCTCATCATGGTCTCTGCTGTTAATTGAACATCTTTGTCCAAATACAATTCATCCAAGTTGTCGAAGAAGAGGCTGAGTGAAGACATTATAGGGTCTTGGTGTTCGCATAGATTGTCTGCCCAAGACCTAGGTTCTCCGCAGAGAAAGGAGACAAAAGAAAGGACTTTAATCCTATCTGTTGGGTAACTGCGAGGGCGGAGACTGAAAAGCAAATGACAAGCATTTTTGAACTGTTTGTAGCTTTTTCTGTTTCCAGAAAAGGTATCGGGTAATGAGACCTGTGGTTCGGGTAGTGTGTCATGAGCACCTTTTAAATGAATAGATTCTTTTATTATATCACGTAGTGATTGGTTCCCAACTTGAAGGTCTCTAACCGCCTGAGAAATCTGGTCTACCCTTTGTGTGAGGTTATAGATGAGTTGCGGAATTTCTGCTGGCTCCATTTGGTGAGGCTTAGTATTATGTAATGTTACTCTAATATTCTCTTAGAGCAAATAATATGCTGACTGTAATTGTATATACTTTTATGTAAATAGATTTGTTTTGTATCAGCTCCACGCCAAGATGCACTATGGGGAAAGTGCAAACTGCAGCAGGGAAATGAATTTAGTCTTTGAATCCCCTAGAGGGTTGTAAGAAAGTTAGAATTAACCCTTGAGTATAATCCAGTGATAGATTTGAAAGAATATTAACCCAGCAGGAAGTGTGATCAAAATCTGCAGACTTTTGGGAAACAGACTGAGTAATAGAAATAGTCTCTATTAGAAGCAAGAGCAACCGTTAGGCAGGAATATGACTGAAATTACTTTACAACACAGTAAGGAAAACTTCTTGTTATAAGTATAGTCTATTAGATAATTCTCTTACTGTGACTCCGGATGCTGTGCTAGGTATTCCTGTGGCTGAGCTATTACAGAGATAGCAGGAGTTGTCCCTGTGAGTAACGCTTCTCCTAAGCGCGTGTGTGCTACTGCGTCTGACTTCCGTGCTGTCCGCTGAGTGGAAGGAGTTATCAGTGAAGCAGGTAAGGCTGCGGTATTGCGGTTAGCTGATCCGTAGTGAGACAGAGTGAAATAGTCCTGTCCGTTCCTGCACAGTTACCAGATTGAGTGTTGGTATGTCCTTTCTGCTGAGATGGAGGTATAACAATATTAACAGCCAGGGTAAACGGACTCCTGAAAGTTTATAAGTAGTTGAACTGTCCAAATTACTAAGTTCCTTATTGCATGCAAGACATCAGATAGATGCAGAAGGAAGTGTTAAAGATAACTCTTCAGTTGTTAGAAAAAGCTGTAGAATATTTGTAATCCAAAATGTTTAGAGAGCTTAGAGAAACAGCAGCTCTGAGACTGCTATACAAAATACTAAGCACAGAGGCCTGTGATCTCAGGTGTTTTATTAGTTAGGTAGGCAGGATAAGGTGAAACTGCGCTGAGTCCTAAAAGGTACAGGCTCTGACACAGACTTAGAAACTGTTTCCCCATAGGAAACAATGGGGCTGCGTTAGGAGCTGAACGCTGCATTTTTGCAGGTGTTAGGTTTTTTTTTCAGCTCAAACTGCCCCATTGTTTCCTATGGGGATATCGTGCACGAGCATGTTTTTCAAGCTGGCCGCTACCGTAAGCAACGCTGGTATTTAGAGTTGAAGTGGCAGTAAATTATGCTCTACGCTCCCTTTTTGGAGCCTAACGCAGCCCTTCAGAGAACTCTAAATACCAGCGTTATTTAAAAGGTGTGGGGGAAAAAAAGCACGCGTAGCTAACGCACCCCTTTGGCCACAAAACTCTAAATCTAGCCGTAAATTTGCTGTCCTCTCAAAATAACTCAACACACAGCCAATAATGTCTAAACCGTTGGCAACAAAAGTGAGTACACCCCTAAGTGGAAATGTAATTGGGCCCAAAGTGCCAATATTTTGTGTGGCCACCATTATTTTCTAGGACTGCCTTAACCCTCTTGGGCATGGAGTTCACGAGAGCTTCACAGGTTGTCACTGGAGTCCTCTTCCACTCCTCCATGACGACATCACAGAGCTGACCTTCAGGTACAGGGTACAAATGTGTCTACGTTGCCATCTGAATAAAAATGGACGCTATGTTAGGAGACACAGGAGGACCCCAATGCTGATACAGAAACATAAAAAAGCTAGATTGGAGTTTGTGAAAACTTACCTGAGGAAGCCAAAATCCTTTTTGGGAGAATGTGCTGTGGACAAACGAAACAAAATTACAGCTTTTTGGTAAAGCCCATCATTCTACTATTTTCAGAAAAAGAAATGAGGCTTTGAAAGAAAATAATACAATCCATACAGTCAAACATGGTGGAGGTTCACTGGTGATTTGGGGTTGCTTTGCTGCTTTAGGCACTGAATGTCTTGACTGTGTGCATGGCATTATGAAATCTGAAGACTACCAAAGAATTCTGTGGTGCAATGTAGGGCCCAGTGTCAGAAAGTTGGGTCTCCATCAGAGGTCATGGGTCTTACAGTAGGACACACGTCAAAAAGCACCCAGAAATGGTTTAAGACAAAGCGCTGGAGAGTACTGAACTGGCCAGCAATGAGTCCAAATCTCAATCCCATAGAGCACCTATGGAGAGATTTCAAAACAGCAGTTAGGAAAAGGAACCCTTCCAATCTGAGAGACCTGGAACAGTTGGCGAAAGAAGAATGGCCCAAAATTCCAGTAGAGAGGTGTAAGAAACTCATTGATAGTTACTGGAAGCGATTGATTTTATTTATTTTTTCCAAGGGGTGTGCTACCAAATATTAAATTGAGGATGCCAATAATTTTGTCCAGTCCATTTTTGGTGTTTTGCGTGGAATGTGTCAGATGTGGCTTTTTTCTCTCCCCTTTTTTGTGTCAAACCAATACAAACAAAATAAATAAACATGGGAATGCCTAAACATTTGCAACAATTTTCTGGACAAAGTGGTGCATTATCTGACAGAAATGCAGGGGTGCCAATATTTTTGGCCATGACTGTATATACATACATAGATATATATATGTATCTCTATGTTAAAGCTCTTTGCCCACCTATTTTCCAAAGACCTCCTATCTTCGAGCCTTTATACCTTTTGTTTGCATTATTATTATTTAATATTTTTAATTAGATAGTGTCATTATGAGTATAACTGTACTTTGTAATGGATTTTTTTTGTGTTTTGTGCAAAGTTTATGTTCCGCGAAACAGTTAACCAGAGCTCCAAGGACGCAGTAATCATTTTAGCATAAATTCTGACTGTGCTCACGCAAACACATTTACTATAAACTCATAATACAAGCGGTAAGCCCTATGAGCACCAAACCCCCACGATAAACCCCTTATCACTCGGGTGCAAACTTTTGCGCTCCACTCGTAATCTTGCGCTCCACTCGTAATCTAACGCACTCTAAGCCGGCACCACCATCAAGCTCCAAAAGAGACTACAGTGCATCCAGAACTCCTCGGCCAGACTAATCCTTGACATCCCTCGTCAAGGCCACATCACCAAATACCTGCGGGACCTGCACTGGCTCCCCATCAACAAAAGAATAACCTTCAAGCTTCTCACCCACGCATTCAAGGCCCTCCACAACATCGGTCCCGAATACTTGAACCACCGCGTTACCTTCTACACCCCTGCCAGACAACTTCGATCGGCTGACCAAGCCCTTGCTGTCATCCCCGCATCAGGAAAACCACAGCGGAAGGCAGATCCTTCTCTCACCTGGCAGCCAAGACTTGGAACACCCTCCCGCTGCACCTTAGACAAGCTACCGTCCTAACTAGGTTCAGAAAGGACCTCAAGACCTGGCTCTTCGACTGAACTGCAACCCTCAGCGCCTTGAGACCCTTACCGGTGAATAGCCGCGCTTTACAAGAACCCAATAGAATAGAATAGCCAAAAAGAGGCATCGATTCACTGCTTAAAGGGACATAAAACCCAACATTTTTCTTTCATGATTCAGATACATACATACCATTTTTATCAACGTTCCAATATACTTCTATTATCAATTGATCTTCATTCTCTTAGTATCTTTATTTGCAAAAGCAAGAATATAATAAGCTTAGGTTCCGACCCATTTTTGGTTCATACCCTGGGTAGCACTTACTGATTGGTGGCTACATTTAGACATATGAACATCTATTTAAACTGATTAATATCTATCTGATAAGGTAACACCTCTTCACTGTAAATTTCATTATAGACTACTAGATTTATATACTTCAAAAATATGTATGTAAATTAAATCATGAACATAAAGCATTAGTAAATAAATGGCATAATTACTATAAAATCAATATCGCTAGGTATTACACTGTTTGTCATATTTACTAACACTAAGGAAATCTACACACTGGAATCATGGAATCTTAATGCTCATATATCGGTTAAGAAATACCTACTATCTGCTTTCATCAACATAACAGCAGTAATCCACCTTAAGAACTGTATCATAAAATTCAACAATGTCCTCCTTATACCCTAGCACTTCCTCTACATTACGGCAATGATTGACAAATACGTCAATCATTGAGAAAACGCATGGAGGCGGAACTTCCGGTAAATACCGGGTTTAAATTTCCCTTGAATGGGCGGCCTGCCGCTTTTGATAAAGCCCTATATGGGCGAAACGCATTAGGTGTTAGACACAGAGCTGTTGGGAGCTCTTTTTTAAATGTAGGATAGAAATCTAATCTGTTGTTTCATTTCTCTCTCGTTATTATTTAAGTGGGTGGGTAGGTGTTGCAACCGGACGGTTGCGGTATTCTGGACTGTAATCTAACTTTGCTATCGTTATCACCTACTAGTGGATATTAGAACTTACCATCAGTATAGCCATAGAAATATAAGCTCAATATAGCACATAATTATAAGCATGGCAATGCAGTATAACAAATAATATAACAAGTCTGCTTAATATTAGATACTCCTCTTAGGGCAAGTGTAGCAACCGGAGGGCTGCGGTCACTTATATAACAATCCAATTCTGTTATTTATATCATCACACAGTGAGCAATAGAACTCACGATAATTACAGCCACAGAAATAAGATTGTAATATAATACGCAATTATTAGCACGTGAGTGCTTTATAATAAATAACATTAACTCTGCTAAATGTTTGATACTCTTTTTACGGTAGCTGGTATCACAGTGAACGGTCAAGACTGACTATTTAGATATTGACTTTTTGCCATTATATTACGCACAAACATTTAAGTTAATGTAGAAAGTAACCTTGTCATATATATGACACTGTGTTGCTTTTTTTGCTATTGTAGCAAACTAATCTAGCTAACTATTTAGATACTCAGCTTTTACCATTTTTCTGAGACAAACAAAATTTAAGTTGACTTAAACAGTATAAAATCACTCTTACCATACATAGCTTATTTGATGTTTGTAACTGTATAACGCTACTATATATCTATCACTTATTAACTAAGTAATTGAATCGGACTGTCAGCGGCAACTTGCCAAGACTTAAAGCAGCAGTCTCTGTACTTATATATTTGCAATTTTCTACTCTAGGCAAACTATGTTAATAAACATTTATTAATCAGAAATATTATATTTAGAGAGAACTCCACTAGAGAGTATCCATTTGCAGACCAGTTACTACGCAGATAGGTTTAGAAAATATCCGGCTGTTTACAAAGTGTAACAAGAGATTTACTACATACGGACTTATAAGATACCTACTTTATATTTTTACTAGATTGATTGACATACTACATCAGTGAGCATTAAGGTTGATGTATTTACAACTTTCATAAAAGCTACAGGTGCTTAAGATTAATATAATCTAAATAACTAACTTAACAGCAAACATTGTGAATTTCTATGAGACTATAACACTAACAGTTTTAACACTTTCAAGTATTAATTCCATCATCTAATTACACTGATGTACAATAAAGAAATACACATTGTGAATATTCGATAGAATTATTATTGCTGATAGAACATCAGCGTAAGTATACACGTGTTGAAACATTACATATCTATCCTATGTGTATATTCCTTTTATTGGTCTAAATGTCTCCAAGTACATTATTCTAATATCCAGTGTATCAGCAGCCTCTCCTGGGTAGCAACCCTCCCTTGACATTATCAAAGGCTCATACTAATAGAGTACCTTTCTTTTGGTTTCTCTAATAGTTAATTGTGACCTTTGAATAACCTAACTCATTGACACCCACTTGTTTACTATAATACTATTTGTTGATATCACCTTAATATTTACTTTGGCTATCATACCTCAGAGGCCTATTAGTAATAATCTATTATTAAGGTAATCCAGCAGTGACCTTTCTATCCTAGGTTTTTATTGTAACTTTATCCCCCCATTTTATTTTAAATTTATTAAAAGTTATGTTTTAAATTCCACAAGAGAAATTTCACCTTTCAGTCAGGATAGTGAGTGCTATTCTCGCATTCTGTAGTGGGATTCTTTCTTGCATCTCCACAAATTTTTCTGTATATTTAATCCGTGCGAAGCACCCCTCCCTTCCAATATTAGTATAATACGAAATTACTAACAATTGTAATTTACCACTGTGTAATTATTGGGGAGTTTATCCGTATGTAGTGTCATTGCTCTAACTATTGATCACATATGAACATCCAAATACATTATTGGATGAAACAGATAAAAACAAATAATTGCTTGATGAAATCATTTTGCTCATTCATTCATGCCGTTTAGCACCAATTAAAGGTACAGGAATAGGTGGAAGGAGTTATATAGTTTGGTTAATAAGCTTTTTTTGTAATTATGTACAGTGGGTCTTACCATTAATTTGTACACCATCCCCTGTCCAATCCTGTTCTTTTGACATCGAAAAATAGGTTCTTTTAATTGTTTAAATCCTATAATGTAAGGTTCTTAATATTAATTGTCTATTGGCTAAATTACGAGTTTTGCGGTATGGGTGGAAAAGCAGCATTAAGGCTCTTTTTCACTACAGCTGGTATTACGAGTCTTGCAGGTTTAGCTGCACTGCACACTTTTTTGGCCGGAACGCAGCGTAACTACCACAGCTTTCAAAAAGTCCTTTTTCAATGGGACTTCCATATCGCCAGTATTACGAGTTTGCCTGTCCGGCCAAAAAGTGAGCGGTACAGCCTAAAACTACAAGATCCATAACATAAACTGAAAGTCAGTAGTTATGGGTTTTATGCTACAACGCCGTAACATAAAACTCATAACTAAAGTGCTAAAAAGTATACTAACACCCATAAACTACCTATTAACCCCTAAACTGAGGCCCTCCCGCATCGCAAACACTAAAATAAAATTATTAACCCCTAATCTGTCGCTCTGGACATCGCCGCCACTAGAATAAACTTATTAACCCCTAAACTGCCTCACTCCTGCATTGCAAACACTAGTTAAATATTATTAACCACTAATCTGTTGTCCCTAACATCGCTGCAACCTACATTACTGTTATTAACCCCTAATCTGCCGCCCCAATGTTGCCGCCACTATACTAAAGTTATAAACCCCTAAACCTAACCCTAAGTCTAACCCTAACACCCCCTACTTTAATATAATTAAAATAAATCTAATAATAAATTCCTATCATTAACTAAATAATACCTATTTAAAACGAAATACTTACCTGTAAAATAGACCCTAAGCTAGCTACAATATAACTAATAGTTACATTGTAGCTAGCTTAGGTTTTATTTTTATTTCACAGGCAAGTTTGTATTTCTTTTAACTAGGTAGACTAGTTAGTAAATAGTTATTATCTATTTACCAACTACCTAGCTAAAATAAAAACACATTTACCTGTAAAATAAAACCTAACCTGTCTTACACTAACACCTAACCTTACACTACAATTAAATAAATTACATTCATATCATTAAATACAATTAATTAAACTAAAAAAAAAACCACACTAAATTACACAAAATAAAAAATAAATGATCAGATTATTAAACTAATTACACCTAATCTAATAGCCCTATCAAAATAAAAACCCCCCCCAAAAAAAAAAAAAAAAACCTAGCCTAAACTAAACTACCAATAGCCCTTAAAAGGACCTTTTGCGGGGCTTTGCCTCAAAGTAATCAGCTCTTTTACCTGTAAAAAAAAAAACAACCCCCCAACAGTAAACCAGTAAAACAGAAAATAAAACCAGTAAAAAATACAACCAACACCCCAAATAAAATCCTAACTAAAAAACCTAAGCTCCCCATTGCCCTGAAAAGGGCATTTGGATGGGCATTGCCCTTAAAAGGGCATTTAGCTCTTTTTCTGTCCAAAAGCCCTAACCTAAAAATAAAACCCACCCAATAAACCCTTAAAAAAACCTAACACTAACCCCGGAAGATCCACTTACAGTTTTTGAAGACATCCATCCTCAACGAAGCAGCAGAAGTCCTCAACGAAGCAGCAGAAATCCTCATCGAAGCCGGCAGAAGTCCAGGGTTTTTTTTTTATTTTGGGGGGGCTTTTTTTATTTTGATAGGGCTATTAGATTATGTGTAATTAGTTTAAATATCTGATAATTTATTTTTTATTTTGTGTAATTTAGTGTTTGTTTGTTTTGTAATTTAGTTAATTGGATTTAATTAATGTAATTTTGTTTAATTGTAGTGTAAGGTTAGGTGTTAGTGTGAGGCAGGTTAGGTTTTATTTCACAGGTAAATTTGTATTTATTTTAGCTAGGTAGTTATTAAATAGTTGATAACTATTTATTAACTATTCTATCTAGTTAAAATAAATACAAACTTGCCTGTAAAATAAAAATAAAACCTAAGCTAGCTATAATGTAACTATTAGTTATATTGTAGCTAGCTTAGGGTTTATTTTAAAGGTAAGTATTTAGTTTTAAATAGATATTATTTAGTTAATGATAGGAATTTATTATTAGATTTATTTTAATTATATTAAAGTAGGGAGTGTTAGGGTTAGACTTAGGGTTAGGTTTAGGGGTTTATAACTTTTGTATAGTGGCGGCGACCTTGGGGGCGGCAAATTAGGGGTTAATAAATGTAGGTAGGTGACAGCGATATCGGGGACGGAATATTAGGGGTTAATAAGTATAATGTAGGTGGCGGTGATGTCGGGGGTGGAAGATTAGGGGTTAATAAGTGTAGGTAGGTGGCGGCGATGTCAGGAGTGGCAGATTAGGGGTTAATAAGTATAATGTAGGCGGCGATGTCGGGGGCTGAAGATTAGGTGTTAATAAGTGTAGGTAGGTGTCAGCGATGTCGGGGCGGCAGATTAGGGGTGTTTAGACTCGGGGTTTATGTTAGGGTGTTAGGTGTAAACATACATTTTCTTTCCCCATAGGAATCAATGGGGCTGCATTACGGAGCTTTACGCTCCTTTATTGCAGGTGTTAGACTTTTTGTCTGCCGGCTCTCCCCATTGATGTCTATGGGGAAATCGTGCACAAGCACATAAAACCAGCTCACCGCGGCTCTGGTATTGGAGTGCTGTATGGAGCTCAATTTTGCTCTACCCTCACTTCTTGCCTGCTAACGCCAGGTTTATGCAAACCTGTAATAGCATCGCTATAGGGAGGTGAGCGGTGACAATAACTTGCAAGTTAGCATCGAGCAGCTTTTACCGCAAAACTCGTAATCTAGCAGCTAATTAGCTGTTCCCATTGGAAATTAACAATAACAAATCAGAATCTGATATTCGTACGAACCAAATGCCTGTATGGACGAAGTTTATCCGAACCAAACGATTTTAAGAATCCAAAACAAATCTTTTGGATTAAATGGATTTTTTACCTGTGCACATGTCTGGTTTTTGGATTGCAAAATGAGGAAAATAATAATAAAGTAAAAAATGTTACACTGTTTTCAGGCAGTAACAATCTACAGCTTCAGGGATATTAATGACAGAAGCATTATTGGATTATGATCCCACGAAAAACCCCACTGACAATAATGCCTGGGTCTAAGAAATCATTATCTGTAGAAAACAAGTGCAATATTGTCATCTACCCCATGATGTGTAGCAACGCTGTATTTGTAATAGCTTCTTAATGTGTTTGTAGCTTTATTCATGAATTATTTTATTTGTTTGCTCTTAGTAAACATAATACAAGGAGGTGATAGAATACATTATCATGACATCTCCTCACATATATTGAAATAGAAGAATTTCTGCAATATACTTCTATTAGCAACATACTTCTAGTAAAAGATAAAACTGTTTTAATGGGATTCACAGGGCTAGACTCATAGATGCTCATGAGACTGTTAAAGGGACAGTCTACTCTTGATTTTTTATAGTAATAGATAATTCCTTTATTTCCCCTGTTGTAGACTGTCCCATTAAATAAGTTTAAAAACCCTGTGAAATTTTCTTGAAAAGTGTTTACAGGTGGCTTTGAATTCTCTCAGTGCAAATTATTGGTGAAGTTAAAGGGACAGTCAAGTCCAAAATAAACTTTCATGATTCAGATAGATAATGTAATTTTAAACAACTTTCCAATTTACTTTTATCACTCATTTTGCTTTGTTATCTTGGTATTCTTAGTTGAAAGCTAAACCTAGGAGGTTCATATGCTAATTTATAGACCTTGAAGGCTGCCTTTTAGCTGACAGTTTTTCACCACTAGAGGGTGTTAGTTCATGTGTTTCATATAGATAACATTGAGCTCACGCAAGTGAAGTTACCTAGGAGTGAGAACTGATTGACTAAAATGCAAGTCTGTCAAAAGAACTGAAATAAGGGGTCAGTTTGCAGAGGCTTAGATACAAGGAAATCACAGAGGTAAAATGTGTATTATTATAAATGTGTTGGTTATGCAAAACTGGAAAATTGGTAATAAAGGGATTATTTATATTTTTAAACAACAACAATTCTGGTGTTGACTGTCCCTTTAATGAAAAGTGAAGATTTTAGAAAGGCACACAATAACTGGGTGACCAAATAGATTACAAATGGATTGGAATTCCCTTTAATTAGATAAAAGTTAACAATTAGCCCTCCCACTGCAACCCTGATTTGCTAATTTGCTAACCAATCACAGCTGAGATAAAAATAAGGTAAACATAAGGGAGTCTTAAACTTGAGGAAATGGCTTAAAGGGACACTGAACCAACAATTTTTCTTTTGTGATTCAGATATAGAGCATGCAATTTTAACCCCTTAATGACCGCAGCACTTTTCCATTTTCTGTCCGTTTGGGACCAAGGCTATTTTTACATTGTTGCAGTGTTTGTGTTTAGCTGTAATTTTCCTCTTACTTATTTACTGTAACCACATATATTATATACCGTTTTTCTCGCCATTAAATTGACTTTCAAAAGATACCATAATTTTCATCATATCTTATAATTTACTATAAAAAAACATTATAAAATATGAGGAAAAAATTGAAAAAAACACATTTTTTCTAACTTTGACCCCCAAAATCTGTTACACATCTACAACCACCAAAAAACACCCATGCTAAATAGTTTCTAAATTTTGTCCTGAGTTTAGAAATACCCAATGTTTACATGTTCTTTGCTTTTTTTGCAAGTTATAGGGCCATAAATACAAGTAGCACTTTGCTATTTCCAAACCATTTTTTTTCAAAATTAGTGCTAGTTACATTGGAACACTAATATCTTTCAGGAATCCCTGAATATCCATTGACATGTATATATTTTTTTTTAGAAGACATCCCAAAGTATTGATCTAGGCCCATTTTGGTATATTTCATGCCACCATTTCACCGCCAAATGCAATCAAATAAAAAAAATTGTTCACTTTTTCACAAATATTTTCACAAACTTTAGGTTTCTCACTGAAATTATTTACAAACAACTTATGCAATTATAGCATAAATGGTTGTAAATGCTTCTCTGGGATCCCCTTTGTTCAGAAATAGCAGACATATATGGCTTTGGCTTTGCTTTTTGGTAATTAGAAGGCTACTAAATGCCCCTGCGCAAAATACGTGTATTATGCCCAGCAGTGAAGGGGTTAATTAGGGAGCATGTAGGGAGCTTCTAGGGTTAATTTTAGCTTTAGTGTAGTGTAGTAGACAACCCCAAGTATTGATATAGGCCCATTTTGGTATATTTCATGCCACCATTTCACCGCCAAATGCGATCAAATTAAAAAAAAAGTTAATTTTTTCACATTTTTAGGTTTCTCACTGAAATTATTTACAAACAGCTTGTGCAATTATGGCACAAATGGTTGTAAATGCTTCTCTGGGATGCCCTTTGTTCAGAAATAGCAGACATATATGACTTTGGCGTTGCTTTTTGGTAATTAGAAAGTCGCTAAATGCCGCTGCTCATCACACGTGTATTATGGCTAGCAGTGAAGGGGTTAATTAGGTAGTGTGTAGGGAGCTTGCAGGGTTAATTTTAGCTTTAGTGTAGAGTTCAGCCTCCCACCTGACACATCCCACCCCCTGATCCCTCCCAAACAGCTCCCTTCCCTCCCCCACCCCACTATTGTCCCCGCCATCTTAAGTACTGGCAGAAAGTCTGCCAGTACTAAAATAAAAGATTTTTTTTTTTTTTAAAGAAAAAAAAAAAAGCATATTTACATATGCTGTGTTTAGGATCCCCCCTTAGCCCCCAACCTCCCTGATCCCCCCAAAACAGCTCTCTAAGCCTCCCCCTCTGCCTTATTGGGGGCCATCTTGGGTACTGGCAGATGTCTGCCAGTACCCAGTTTGCACAATTAAATGTTTATTTTTTTAATTTTTTTTTTATTTTTTCTGTAGTGTAGCTTTCCCCCCCCACGGACCAACCCCCACCACCTAAATAACGCCTAAGGGTTTTTTTTTTTAAATTATTGGTCCCACTTTTATTTTGGGACACATTTTTTTCTGTAGTGCAGCGGTCCCCACCCGGTCCCTGCCCCGGCGCGCACCCGGACTTCCACGCCCACGATCCCGCCCCCCTCCACATGACCAGGGCCATCGATGGCCGCCACCCACCTCCCACACCGGCTCCCACCCACCAACGATACCGGCCATCGATGTCCGGTGCAGAGAGGGCCACAGAGTGGCTCTCTCTGCATCGGATGGCCATCTAAGGTTATTGCAGGATGCCTCCATATCGAGGCATCACTGCAATAACCGGAAAGCAGCTGGAAGCGAGCAGGATCGCTTCCAGCTGCTTTCCACACCGAGGACGTGCAGGGTACGTCCTCAGGCGTTAACTGCCTTTTTTCTGAGGACGTACCCTGCACGTCCTCGGTCATTAAGGGGTTAAGCAACTTTCTAATTTACTCCTATTATCAATTTTATTCGTTCTCTTGCTATCTTTATTTGAAAAAGAAGGCATCTACGCTTTTTTTTTGGTTGAAGACTCTGGAAAGCATGTTTTATTGGTGGATGAATTTATCCACCAATCAGCAAGGACACCCCAGGTTGTTCCCCAAAAATGGGCAGGCATCTAAACTTACATTCTTGCATTTCAAATAAAGATACTAAGAGAATGAAGAAAATTTGATAATAGGAGTAAATTAGAAAGTTGCTTAAAAGTTCATACAATGGGGCCTATTTATTAAAGGTCTTGTGGACCTGATCCGACAGTGCGGATCAGGTCCGCAAGACCTCGCTGAATGCGGAGAGCTGCTGGTGCAACGCCTCCCCCTGTTGACTCGCGGCCAATTGGCCGCCAGCAGGGAGGTGTCAATCAACGGGATCGTACTCAATCGGGTTGATTTCCGGCGATTCCTATCCGCCTCATCAGAGCAGGCGGACAGGGTTATGGAGTAGCAGTCTTTAGACTGCTGCTTCATAACTGGTGTTTCTGGCGAGTCTGAAGACTCGCCAGAAACACGGGCCCACAAGCTCCATTCGGAGCTTGATAAATGGGCCCCTCTATCTGAATAACAAAAGAAAAAAAATTGTTTCAGTGTCCCTTTAACTCCCAATTAATCCTTTCCTACAGCCCTTTGTTATATAATTATTATAGCATCTAGGAGCCTTCTCATTTTGTGAAAAAATCTTCCATATGGCCCTGTATCAAAAAACCCACATCAGCTAAATTTCCTTTTACTTATTTCTTAATAAAATCTATTTAGAATGTGTTTGACACGATACATTTTTCATAAAGCTATGCTGATTCTTCATTATAATAGAGTTACTTAATCCCATAAAGCAGACAAACTTCAGACTGAAAATCTATCACACTGAGACTATAAATTTCAGATTAAAAGCGCGTACTAATGCATTTCATATGTTTTATTATTCAATTTTTGTAAAATAATTTTCTTTTCTTTTGCCTGGGGCTCACACAATATCCACCCAAGATTAATGAAAGTTCTCAGAAATCTATAACATAATCATTAATATTATTTATTTATTTTTTAAATAAGATACACAATGCAAGTAGGGCCAGTAAATCTATATCTTTGTTCCTATTACATGTGAATGACTCAAGTATATTTCATTTTAAACAAAACAAACAAACAAAAAAAAACTTGAATGTTGTTTTGTTACATTTATTGATAGCATAAGCACTATTGAAACATAAAGGGCTAGATTACAAGTGGAGCTCAAATTCACCTGTTTATGGGCGCGCAATAAATAACCAGACATTACAAGTGACTGGTTAATTCTACCGTGAGCTCCACTTGTAATCTAACCCTTTATGTCTCAAAAGTGCTTTTACATTGCGGTCTATGGGGACTGTATGTTCCCTGTAAATATATAAATATATATATATATATATATATATATATATATATATATATATATAGTAAAGCATATATGTAAACCATAGTAAAGCATACAGGGAGTGCAGAATTATTAGGCAAGTTGTATTTTTGAGGATTAATTTTATTATTGAACAACAACCATGTTCTCAATGAACCCAAAAAACTCATTAATATCAAAGCTGAATAGTTTTGGAAGTAGTTTTTAGTTTGTTTTTAGTTATAGCTATTTTAGGGGGATATCTGTGTGTGCAGGTGACTATTACTGTGCATAATTATTAGGCAACTTAACAAAAAACAAATATATACCCATTTCAATTATTTATTTTTACCAGTGAAACCAATATAACATCTCAACATTCACAAATATACATTTCTGACATTCAAAAACAAAACAAAAACAAATCAGTGACCAATATAGCCACCTTTCTTTGCAAGGACACTCAAAAGCCTGCCATCCATGGATTCTGTCAGTGTTTTGATCTGTTCACCATCAACATTGCGTGCAGCAGCAACCACAGCCTCCCAGACACTGTTCAGAGAGGTGTACTGTTTTCCCTCCTTGTAAATCTCACATTTGATGATGGACCACAGGTTCTCAATGGGGTTCAGATCAGGTGAACAAGGAGGCCATGTCATTAGATTTTCTTCTTTTATACCCTTTCTTGCCAGCCACGCTGTGGAGTACTTGGACGCGTGTGATGGAGCATTGTCCTGCATGAAAATCATGTTTTTCTTGAAGGATGCAGACTTCTTCCTGTACCACTGCTTGAAGAATGTGTCTTCCAGAAACTGGCAGTAGGACTGGGAGTTGAGCTTGACTCCATCCTCAACCCGAAAAGGCCCCACAAGCTCATCTTTGATGATACCAGCCCAAACCAGTACTCCACCTCCACCTTGCTGGCGTCTGAGTCGGACTGGAGCTCTCTGCCCTTTACCAATCCAGCCACGGGCCCATCCATCTGGCCCATCAAGACTCACTCTCATTTCATCAGTCCATAAAACCTTAGAAAAATCAGTCTTGAGATATTTCTTGTCCCAGTCTTGACGTTTCAGCTTGTGTGTCTTGTTCAGTGGTGGTCGTCTTTCAGCCTTTCTTACCTTGGCCATGTCTCTGAGTATTGCACACCTTGTGCTTTTGGGCACTCCAGTGATGTTGCAGCTCTGAAATATGGCCAAACTGGTGGCAAGTGGCATCTTGGCAGCTGCACGCTTGACTTTTCTCAGTTCATGGGCAGTTATTTTGCGCCTTGGTTTTTCCACACGCTTCTTGCGACCCTGTTGACTATTTTGAATGAAACGCTTGATTGTTCGATGATCACGCTTCAGAAGCTTTTCAATTTTAAGAGTGCTGCATCCCTCTGCAAGATATCTCACTATTTTTGACTTTTCTGAGCCTGTCAAGTCCTTCTTTTGACCCATTTTGCCAAAGGAAAGGAAGTTGCCTAATAATTATGCACACCTGATATAGGGTGTTGATGTCATTAGACCACACCCCTTCTCATTACAGAGATGCACATCACCTAATATGCTTAATTGGTAGTAGGCTTTCGAGCCTATACAGCTTGGAGTAAGACAACATGCATAAAGAGGATGATGTGGTCAAAATACTCATTTGCCTAATAATTCTGCACTCCCTGTATATGTAAACCATATATGTGGGCTGGCAGACCCCACTCAGCGTACGTGCACTATATGCAAACCATATATGTGGGCTGGCAGACCCCACTCAGCGTACGTGCACTATTCTAACATTGAAAAATATGCTGAAAAATGCTGAAATAATAGCATAAAGAAATGTGCTGGACTTACCTGTTAAAGTTGTATGTATATATATATATATATATATATATATATATATATATATATGATTATATACATATATGTTTATGTGTTAATATGTGTATATACACATGTAAACACATAACTATATATACAGTATGTATAAAGTCAGCTAATTACCGCCTTCGTTGTGCTTAGGTTCTCAGCCGTGTCTCGCGGCATGAAAACGAGGCTCCCATTGGAGCCTATGGAAGTGCACTCTCCTGAGCGCAAAACTTTTCTGCAATGCAAACGTGTGGTCACACTCGTTTTGCGCTTTACTTGTAATATCAGTGCAAATTTGCGTGTACTGGTATTACTGAGAGGAGCACAAACATCACCCTTGTGTAAACGATATTTTGTGCCCCACTCATAATCTGGTCCAAAATCCCAAAATGCACCACACAGCTAATACATAAAAATACATTAAACTGCTGGGTACAACTACAGTAGCATAATTATTACTTACCATGCTTGTGTTTTACCTTCTGTACCTGCATATATCTTTTAAGCTTTTCTTTTATTTTAACTAGAAGTGTGCATGTGTTAAAATTTTGGTTTCGCTCAATCTTTCATAACAAGTGGCACGGTATATTTCTTTTTCTCAATTGCAAAAACTCTGCTAGAGTTAAGATTTTTGCACTAGTCGGGTTGCGTTCATTTTACAAGTTTTACTTTTTTTTATTTTGCACTAGTGGTAACCCAAATCGATCGTGTTTTCGCATTCCCCCATAGAAGTCATCTTTGTAGTATTTAAAAACGTTTTGTTTATTTGTGAATGGCTGTGTGCCAATACCCCCTGATTTGTGTAACTATTTGGTCACATTGGCAGCACTCCCAAAGATGTATATAAACTTTCTGTATGGTCTGCTAAAACAAACTTGTATTTGTATTTATAAATAAAAGGGAGACTGACCAGCTTCCATTGGTTAAAGAACCCCTCCCAAGCTTAGGTGTACTCATGACACTTTAATGGAGTTTATTGGAGTGTAAAATGAAGAGAAAAGTCAGTAATGATTCAGCCCATAAAGACAAAGGACTGTAGTGTTAGGACCAGTCTATATTGGAACACCTTGTAAGTTGGTGACTGGCTAAGCAGAATATAGCCATCTTGTGTGACCCCAATTTTAACATAAAAGCATAGATGTTTTTGCAGGCAATATTTTGCAGCATTTAAAAATGTGTTATTTATTTGTGAATGGATGTGCGCCAATACCCCCCTGTTCTCGTTTTGAAAACAAATATAATTTTTACTAGCATGATGTTTCGAGGTATTCACTCCTTTCGTCGAAACATCACTCTAGTAAGAATTCTATTTGTTTTTTAACCCCTTAAGGACCAGCGACGTACCCTGTATGTCACTGGCCTTTTTTTTGGGACTTGATTGTTTTATAGCGCGGTCTTGCCACCAGCGTTGAGACTGCTCTATTCCACAAAGCCTGCTGGAGGGAGGGTATTAATAGTGTCTTCTTGCTAGACTTGTGCTATTATGTCCTGAAAAAAACCTTAACGAACAGTGACATACAGGGTACATTGTGGTCATTAAGGGGTTAAAACCAGAGAGTGCTATTTTTATTGAAAGTTTATCATTACTACTTGCACCCTGGGGCTTAAAAGACTGGTTAGGTGAGTGTGCTTTGTCTTGAAGATTTATATATATATATATATATATATATATATATATATTTATATATATATCTCAACTAATATTTTTAATCAGTATATAGATTGCAGGCAAGCTTGATATACCTACCTCCTGGAAATCAATTGATGTCCTATCACTATTTCTTTCTTTCTAACTCAAGCGAATCTATTCCAATGTCCTCTCCATTACTGTAATACATTTTTCCTTTGTTGCCTTCCTATAAATCTTTTACAGGAACATTGTTTTTTTCTACGACAGGTGATGATTACTTCAAGTGGTAGCACAGTAGATATTTCACGGTAGGAACACACATTAAAGTTATTGACGTTATAGCTTTCTTCTGTTTATATAGAAGCACAATGCTGGTGTGCAGCAGGTTTACGAATAAGATGTGATACTGAGAGAATATTTCCACAAAGCATTTGTAGAAGATGGTCCTTTTATATGTTAGATGAAAAATGCTCTAGATGCCCTGCAATCTGCTATAAATAACAACAGTCTATCAGCATAAAGACAGCGTTGTTGCACCAATGAGTCGGGTCAAACATTATTTTGAAGCTGGTGAAATGATGTGATGCTCAACGTACCAGTTCAAAAAGGAAAACTATGTATGATGCCCCGCATTTATCATACTGCGTGGGGACAAGGCTCTCACTAGACTTGTGCATTTGTTTAGTTACAAATGCATCTTCGTAACGCAAATACGGATACTCGTTTAATTTTCACAAAACAAAAATCCAAACGAATGAACTAACTAAATTTAAAAAAAAAAAAACATACCAACGAAATTTAAAGAAAAAAAAATATACTAACAAAATTTAAAAAAAATATATATATACTAACGAAATTTGTCAATATACATTTGTTTCCTTTAAATTACATTTAAAGGTAACATACTTACTCTAGGGCACTGGAGAGCCGTGCTTATTCTGACACTTCTTCTCTGAGCCCAGAACCGTACTAGTAGAAGGTTTAGCTCGAAACCTCTTATTAGCGTTGCCCAGCGCTCTGTGAAGAAGCGTCAGTATTAGTGTGGCTCTCCTGAAAGCTATAGGTAAGTATAATGGCTACAGGTGAAAAATGTCACTTGTAGCAAAGGAACATTTACATTTGTTTTAATCAAAATTAATGTACATTTTCCCCAAATATTTGCTATTTGTTTCGCTTTAAACAAAACAAATATTGAATAGTGCAGCCACAAATATTCTGAAAAACAAATTTTTCAGAATATTCATTTCGAATGATTAGTCTGAAAAGATTTATTGGCTAATGCAAGTCTAGATCTCACAAAGAGAACCTGACTGCATGGCTTCAGATCACCAGAGCAATATCGACTGCCGTGATTTAAGATTCCATGTGCAATCATGCAGCCCCATCCCCTGTACGAGAGAAGAGCCTGTCAATCATTCCAGACAAATGAGTCTGGGTTGTATGATGTCTTCAACCTTAGAGGTTGCAGATACATTAAGAAGCAGTGGTCCTACAATCCGGCACTGCTTCATATACTGGGCCTATGACTGCCACTTATATGTGCCACAGCCCACTAAACTCCTGCAGATCAATATACCCACATTTCTCTACTGTGAGATGTAGTTTTGCCTCTCACTATGCTTTGCAGCAAGTGAAGGGGTGACATACCTATTACAAATATAACTAGAGTACCCTAAAAACAGATGTAATTAACTGATGGGACAATGCCTAATGTAAACACTATCCAATGAGTTGAGGGGAATCCCTTTGTATTTATTAAAATGTATCTTTGTTCATTTGAAGCATTCTCTTATGAGAATCACATACCAGGGAGATCTTCTTTGTCAGTTGCTCACATAGCGAAATAAATACCACCATTCATGATTTAATAAATTGGTATCATATAGTGCACTTGATCAAGAAAGTGTATGTAAACAATTTGTCGCAACAATATATGCAAGGAAGAAGGTCCATAAGTAATCAATGTACTATAAAAAAAGTGTAATCCAAGATTATGTCATTCAGAATTTGTTAGTTAAAAAAGAAATAAATAAAAATCAATCTTCTAACTTTTTCCTTTGTGGAATATTTTCAGGTTTGGGGTTAAAGGGACAGTCTACATCAAAAATGTTCTTATTTAAAAAGATAGATAATCCCTTTATTACCCATTCCCCAGTTTTGCATAACCAACACTGTTATATTAATATACTTTTTACCTCTGTGATTACCTTGTATCTAAGACTCTGCAGACAGCCTCCTTATCTAAGTGCCTTTGACAGACATGCAGTGTAGTCAATCAGTGAAGACTCCTAAATAACTTCACAGGAGTGAGCACAATGTTATCTATATGACACATGTGAACTAGCACAGTCTAACTGTGAAAAACTTTCAAAATGCTCTGAGCTAGGAGGCAGTTTTCAACTGTTTAGAAATCAGTTTGAGCCTAGCTAGGTTTAGCTTTTCAAAAATACCACCAAGGGAACAAAGCAAAGTTGATGATAAAAGTAAATTGGAAAGTTTTTTAAAATTGCATGCCCTATCTGAATCATGAAAGTTTAGTTTTGACTTTACTGTCCCTTTACAGAAGGATTAAAGTAGTATCCAGAGGTGCTGCTACAAGTCAGCAGCTGCACAAAATAAGATCTTTTTCATTAATTTATTATTATTTTTAGTGGTCAGGATTGGCTAAGAACTATAGTGAAACGTACATACTTACTGGCTGACACAAGAATCAATCAACTGACAAGGATATTGCAGGATTTTTGTTGAATATTGAAATGTTGAACCTTTTTTGCCACATGGATGTTTTAGTATGATGAATATGTTTAATTGTTGACTCGAGAATATGAATATATATGAGAATATGAAGCTGTCCATAATATATATAGTCCCTATTGGTCAACTGATGCTTTGGGCTCAAAAATAAGACATCCTTAGACCCCTCTTTATAAAACCTGACACTCTACATTACAAAACTCTGCACAAACTCTCAGCTAGATTACGAGTTATGCGCACTATAGCTCCATACCGGACCAAACACAAGCGCTGTTTTGACGTGCTCGTGCACGCTTTCCCCATAGACATCAATGGGAAAAACAGGTCTGAAAAAAAATCACCTGCGATCGCCGGATGAAAAGCTCTATAACGCAGCCCCATTGATGTCTATGGGGAAAAAAAACTAACGTGTAAACCTAACATAAACCTTAAGTCTAAACACCCCTAATCTGCTGCCCCGACAATGCTGACACCTACATAATGTTTTTAACCCCTAATCTGGCGTCCCCGATATCGCCGCCACCTAAATAAAACTATTAACCCCTAATCTGTTGCTCCCGATATCGCCGCCACTATACTAAAGTTATTAACCCCTATTCCCCTGCACCCCAACATCACCCAGACTATTATAAATCTATTAACTCCTATTCCACCACTCCCCAACATCACCACAGCTAAATAAAGCTATTAACCCCTAAACCTCTGGCCTCCCACATCACTACCACTAAATAAATCTAATAGCCCCTAAACCGCCAGCCCTCCACATCACAAAAATCGAAATTAAACTATTAACCCCTACACCTACCCCTAAATCTAACCCTAAACCTAACCCTAACCCTAAATCTTACACCCCCTAACTTTAACATATTTGAAATAGAGCTAAATTAAAATTACAATTATTAACTAAATAATACCTATTTAAAACTAAATACATACTTACCTGTGAAATAAAACCTAAGTTAGCTACAATATAATTAATTAATAGTTATATTGTAGCTAGCTTAGGTTTTATTTTTATTTCACAGGTAAGTTTGTATTTATTTAACTAGGTAGACTAGTTAGTAAATAGTTATTAACTATTTACTAACTACCTAGTTAAAATAAATACAAAATTACCTTTGAAATAAATCCTACGCTACCTTACACTAAAACCTAAAATTACAAAAAATAAAAAACACTAAAATCACAAAAAAATAAAAAACCTACCATTACAAAAAAAAAAAATATTCCTATTCTAATACCCTTAAAAAAAAAAAAGAAACAGCCCCCCCCCCCCCGAAAAAAAAAAGCCTAATCTAGAATAAACTATCAAGGTCCCTTTTGGGGGAGCTTAAAAGGGCCTTTTGTAGGGCATTGCCCTAAAGTTAACAGTTCTTTTGGTACAAAAAAAAACACACCCCCTAACAGTATACAAACCCCCACCCCCCAAACCCACAAAATAAAAATAAAGTAAAACCTAATCTATCCATTGCATTGAAAAGGGCATTTAGCTCTATTGCTGCCCAAGCCATATTCTAAAAATAAAAACCCACCTCAAAACAAAAAAAATACATTACACAAAATAACACAAAAAATATCAAAAATAAAAAAAATGTTCCTATTCTAATACCCATTTAAAAAAAAACCCAGCCCAAAATAAAAAAATCTAATCTAAAATAAACTACCAATGGCCATTAAGGGCCTTTTGTAGAGCATTGCCCTAAAAATATCAGCTCTTTTTCTGAAAAAAAAAAAAAAAATACAAAGACCCGTTAACATTACAAACCCCCACACTTTCTAAAAAACCTAAGCTACCCATTGCCCTGAAAAGATGGCGTCCCTTGCATTCCTATTGGCTGAAAAATTCGAATTAGCTAATGGAATGATAACTGCTTAAATCCTATTGGCTGATTTGAACAGCCAATAAGATTTTAGCAGCTCTAATTCCTATTGACTGATTTAAATTTTTCAGCCAATAGGAATGCAAGGGACGCCATCTTGAATCGCGTACCTTGCATTGAAGATTCAGTGTACGGCAACATGTATGAAGAAGATGCTCCGCGCCGGATGTCTTCAGGAGGAACCCGTTCTGCGCTGCCAGGATCAAGATAGAAGATGCCGTCTGGATGAAGATTGAAGAGGCCGCCTGGATGAAAACTTCTCGCCGCTTGGATGAGGACTTCGCCGCCGGGATGAAGATTGAAGAGGCCGTCTGGATGAAGACTTCTCGCCACCTGGATGAAGATCGCTTAAGCGGGACTTCAAAAACTGTAAGTGGATCTTCGGGGTTACTGATTGTTTTTTTTAAAGGTTTTTTTGTGGTGTTTTTTTTTTTCAGTTTAGGGTTTGGTCTTGTAAAAGAGCTAAATGCCCATCCAAATGCCATTTTCAGGGCAATGGGTAGCTTAGGTTTAATTTAAAGTTAGGTTTTTATTTTTAGGGCTTGGTTGGGTGGTGGGTTTTACTGTTGGGGCGTCTTTGTATTTTTTTTACAGGTAAAAGAGATGTTTAACTTAGGGCAATGCCCTACAAAATGCCCTATTAAGGGCTATTGGTAGTTTATTGTAGGCTAGGTTTTTTTTATTTTGGATGTGCTTTTATATTTTGATAGGGCTATTAGATTAGGTGTAATTCTTTTTTATTTTTTATATTTTCGCTTGTTATTTTTCGTAATTTAGAGTTTGTTATTTTTTATAATTTAGTCTTTTTTATTTTTTGTAATTAGATACTTAGATACTAATTTTTAGAGTAGTGTTAGGATTTTTTTAATGTGTAGTTTAGTTTTATTTAATTGGTAGTTAGTTTGATTTTAGTTTAATAGTTATATTAGTTTAATTGTTAGTTTAAACATAGTTTTTTTCAATTTGACAGGTAAATTTTAATTTAATTTAAGATAGGGAAATTGTAATTTTAATCTAAAGTTAGGGGGCGTTAGGTTTAGGGGTTACTAGTTTAAATTAGTTTATTGCGATGTGGGGGGCTTTTGGTTTAGGGGTTAAAAGTTTACTTTAGTATATTTCGTTGTGGGGGGCTTGTGGTTTAGGGGTTAATAGGTTTATTATAGTGGCGGCGGTGTAGGGCTTAATAACTTTAGTATAGTGGGGGCGATGTGGGCGGACGGCAAATTAGGGGTTAATTATATTTAAATTGTGTTTGCGATGTGGGAGGGCGGGAATTTAGGGGTTAATACGTTTATTATAGTGGTGACGATGGCGGGGATCGGCGGAATAGGGGTTAATATTTTTTGTGGTGGCGATATCAGGAGCGGCAGATTAGGGGTTAATACATTTAATATAGTGTTTGCTATGTGGGAGTGCCTCGGTTTAGAGGTTAATAGGTAGTTTATGGGTTTTAAGTGTACGTTGTAACACTTTAATTATGAGTTTTATGTAACAGTTTTGTAGCGTAAAACTCATAACTACTGCTCTTAGATGGCGTTACGGATCTTATCGTTTTAGGCTGTAACGCAGGTTTTTTAGCCTCACCACAAAACTCATAATGGCAGCGAAAAAAAAATGTCATTTTTACGAATGCGGTACTGATGTTGCATTACAGGCTAAATGGCTTGTGGTACACCTATACCGACAAGACTTGTGATGGCTGCGGTGCTGTTTTAATGCTGAAATTACCATTTTTTCAGCTTTAAAACATGAACGCACAACTCGTAATCTAGCTGTCTATTTGTTACCATGACTTTGTGAACACGAGAATGCAAATTTTTTTACTTTCAACTTGCAATCCGAGAGCGAATCTCAGAGAGCAAAAATATGACTTCTAGCGGTTTTATTATTATTATTATTATCAGGTATTTGTAGAGCGCCAACAGTTTCCGCAGCGCTGTAAACAGATTCCGCAGCCAACAGATTCCACAGCACTGTAGTTCTCAAACGCAAGTGCAAACTACTGCTTCACTCATAATCTGGCCATAACATGGAATCAAAATCGCAAAAACAGCATTTTTATTTGTAGAGCGCCAACAGATTCCGCAGTGCTTGTTTGCCATAATGGTTTTTTATTAGTCAAATTTCACCCGCCCCATGCCTTCTTTAGAAGAGGCAATCCAGGCATGAGTCTGCAGCTGACACAACTAGTCACGGTCATTATGTTAGCATAAAGTGCATTGTTTTGTAGTCTTTACCACAATGTGAAAACAAAGGAGCGCAACTGCGACTTACGTGAAAATGAATTTAATATTGCGACCAAGCACAAAGTAAATAATGCACTTACAAGATATAAAATCAATAAATGCGTATCTCATTGGCAAACTTCAGAGCAACACCCAGTACTGCAACTGCTCAAAGACATTTTTTGAAAGAGAGATGAGGAGCCACAAGTTAAAAATAAAAATCTATAAAGACTAGTTGGTATGAAATTAGATATAAAATAAAAGCTTAAAGGGACAGTCTAGGCCAAAATAAACTTTCATGATTCAGATAGAGCATGCTATTTTAAACAATATTTCGATTTACTTTTATCACCAATTTTGCTTTGTTCTCTTGGTATTCTTAGTTGAAAGCTTAACCTAGGAGGTTCATATGCTAATTTCTTAGACCTCGAAGGCCACCTCTTTTCAGAATGCATTTTAACAGTTTTTCACCACTAGAGGGTGTTAGTTCATGTATTTCATATAGATAACACTATGCTCGTGCACGTGAAGTTATCTGGGAGCAGGCAGTGATTGGCTAAACTGCAAGTCTGTCAAAAGAACTGAAATAAAGGGGCAGTTTGCAGAGGCTTAGATACAAGATAATCACAGAGGTTAAAAGTATATAAATATAACTGTGTTGGTTATGCAAAACTGGGGAATGGGTAATAAAGGGATTATCTATCTTTTAAATCCATAAAAATTCTGGTGTAGACTGTCCCTTTAAAGGGAAAGTAAATTTAAAAAATAATGTTATAAAATTCTGCGCTTTCTAATCACCAGGTAAGTGCAACTTTGAGCACTAAAATCTCTCCAATCTTTTGATTTTAAAAAGCGGTCACTAAGATAGTGTTATAAAATTCCATACTATGTGCAGAATTATGTTTACTGTCCCTTTAAACTAAAAGCAAATACTTTCCGTTTTGAGATTTGAATGAAAATCAGAACCACTCTAAACCTCTAGCTCTAACTTCTACCATTTAAAAACCTGAGAACCTTCTGAAACTCAAATAGTTAATAATTAGGGAAAGATATGTGGCAGTGTTAGCCTTGAAATGTCAACAAAGTAAATTTCAAGTTCTGAGAAATAGAAAATTCTCCATTTTCATAGCTAAGTTAAATGAAGCAAAATAACATATGAAATATATTTCAAAGATATTTCATGATGCAAACTAAATATTTTATATACAAATGTCAAGGTGATTACTGTCTCTTTAAGTAATTCTGTCTTTACCACCTCTACTGGTTTATTCTATGAATCTACCAACCTTTCTAGACAGAAATATCTGAACCTACTACCCAACAGCTTGAGATCACGGACCTTGCTCTGGTGCTCTCATACTCTTTTTGTTAAAAATACTTTCATCATCTGCTTTATTAAGTACAACAAAATTAAACTTTTCACCACTTATCTTTTATGAATGAGTCAATGAGGACTTGTTATTGAATTGGACAATGCTTGCCTCTGTCATTTTGTTAGCAAAACTTGCATTGTTTTGCACTTCATTATCTTATCACCTCTACTGAAGCCAGTTATGGAACAACTAGTCCTAAAGCATGTGTACACGGGCCATTTTTTGCAATACAGTGGTCCCACCCCTTGCTCTCTCCCCCCTCTCTTTTGCTCTCTCTCTCCCCTCTCTCTTTTGCTCTCTCTTTCCCCCTCTCTTGTGCTCTCTCTCTCCCCCCTCTATTTTGCGTTTTCTCTCTCCCCCTTTCTCTTTTGCACTTTCTTCCCCCTCTCTCTTTTATGCTCTCTCTCCCCATCTCTTCTGCTCTCTCTCTCTCTCTCTCCCCCTCTCTTTTGCTCTCCCCCCTCTCTTTTGCTCTTTATTTCTCCCCCCTCTCTTTTGCTCTTTCACTCCCCCCTCTCTTTTGCTGTCTCTCTCCTCCCTCTCTTTTGCTCTCTCTCTCCCCCTCTCTTGCTCTCTCTCTCCTCCCTCTCTTTTGCTCTCTCTCTCCCCCTCTCTTGCTCTCTCTCTCCCCCTCTCTTTTGCTATCTCTCTCCCCCTCTCTTTTGCTCTCTCTCTCTCTTGCTCTCTCTCTTCCCCCTCTCTTTGCTCTCTCTCTCCCCCCTCTCTTTTGTTCTCTCTCCCCCCTCTCTTTTGCTCCCTCTCTCACCCCCCTCTCTATTGCTCTCTCTCTTCCCCCTCTCTCTTGCTCTCTCTCTTCCCCCTCTCTTTTGCTCTCTCTCTCTCCCCCCTCTCTTTTGCTCCCCCTCTCACCCCCCACTCTTTTGCTCTCTCTCTCCCCCCTCTCTTTTGCTCTCTCTCTCCCGCCTCTCTTATGCGCTCTCTCTCCACCCCTCTCTATTGCTCTCTCTCTCCCCCTCTCTTTTGCTATCTCTCTCCCCCTCTCTTTTGCTCTCTCTCTCTCTTGCTCTCTCTCTTCCCCCTCTCTTTGCTCTCTCTCTCCCCCCTCTCTTTTGCTCTCTCTCCCCCCTCTCTTTTGCTCCCTCTCTCACCCCCCTCTCTATTGCTCTCTCTCTTCCCCCTCTCTCTTGCTCTCTCTCTTCCCCCTCTCTTTTGCTCTCTCTCTCCCCCCTCTCTTTTGCTCCCTCTCTCACCCCCCACTCTTTTGCTCTCTCTCTCCCCCCTCTCTTTTGCTCTCTCTCTCCCGCCTCTCTTATGCGCTCTCTCTCCACCCCTCTCTATTGCTCTCTCTCCCCACCATCTCTTTTGATCTCTCTATCCAACCCGCTCTTTTGCGCTCTCTCTCTCCCCCTCTCTTTTAATCTCTCTCTCTCCCCCACTTGCTTTTGCTCTCTCCCCCCCCTTTTGCTCTCTCTCTCTCTTTCCCCCCTCCCTCTCTCTCTTCCCCTCCTTCCCTCTCTTTTGCTCTCTCTCTCTCCCCCCTCTCTTTTGCTTTCTTTTTCTCCCGCATCTATTTAGCTCTCTTTCCCCTATCTTTTGCTCTCTCTCCCTCTCTTTTGCTCTCTCCCCCCTCTTTTGCTCTCTATTCCCTGTCTTTTGTTCCCCCTCCCCTCTCTTTTGCTCTCTCTCACCCCTCTTTTTCTCTCTCTCCCCCCCTTCATTTGCTCTCTATCCCCCTCTATTTTGATCTCTCTCCCCGATCTTTTGTGCTCTCTCTCACAACCACGTCCACTCCCGCCGGCCATGCCCACTACTACCTGGCCTTGCTTGTGGCCGGCCACGCCCTCACGCAGCCTCCCCCGCCCCACCACGCCTGCCCCTGCCCACTTGTGCTCACAGTTCTCGTGACGGACAGCAGATCAGGTGTGTTTGTCTAAGGACAGGTGTGTTTGTCCTTTCGCTGTCTCTACTGTGCATGACAGCTTCGGACAAACACACTTGGCCTTTTATAATATTAGATGATATGTAAAAGGGTTAAGCTTGTGAATTCTGCAGTGTGCACTTCTCAAAACTGAAGGGTACATGAAAATCGTACGCTTTCAATAATCAGGTAGATCATGTAGTTTTTAAAAACCTTACAAATTTAGTGGTTGCACGTTTACTTTGTTTTCTTGGTAATCTTTGTTGAAGTGCTTATCTTGGTAGGCGTAGAAGCATTCATATGGTTTGAGCACTATACGACAGCAGTGTCTGCAACTATATTTGTGAACAATTTTACACATTATTGCAAACACTAATTATACTAATATATATATATTAATATAGTCTTCAACAATGTATAATGTTTAAAAAAAGTATTGTTTAAAAAATATTGTCACAAACACTTCTGTCATGCAATGTTCTGCAACAAAGGGATACTAGGAATAAAAATAGATATATAATATGAGTATATTGAAACTTTGTTTTAAATTCTATTATTTATGTAAATCAAGAAATCTTAAAGTTATGGTAAATTATGCATAACTACTTTTCACTATATTACAGCTTTTAACCCTAAATATACATTAAGACTCTCAATATATTTTTAAATATTTCTATATTACTAATAAATATCTTTTTATTTCTTCCTCCCTTACCTATTGCCGGGCTGCCTCCGTTTTTAAATATAATTTTCTAGAGTTTGATTGGCAGCCGGTGCAGCCAATAGGCTATGCACCATACACCCTATGTATTTTGGACTAGATTACAAGTGAAGTGCTAATTTAACATGCACCCGTAACGGGGCAAACCTTACAGTTTATGGGCGCACGTTAAATAACCAGCCATTACAAGTGGCTGGTTAATGTTCCTACAAGCTCGCGGTAGCACTGTGCGCTAAGCGAAATTAAAGGAAAATTAAACCTAAATGTTTTCTTTCATGATTTAGAAAGAGTGTGCAATTTTAAACACCTTTCTAATTTACTTCTATTATCTAATTTGCTTCATTCTCTTGATATCTTTTGCTGAAAAGCATATCTAGATAGGCACAGTAGCTGCTGATTGGTGGCTGCACATAAATGCCTCGTATGATTGGCTCACCAATATGCATTGCTATTTCCTCAACAAAGGATATCTAGAGAATGAAACAAATTCTATGCTAGAAGTAAATTGGAATGTTGTTTAACCCCTTAACAACCAGCGTCGTACCCTGTACGATGCTGGTCGTTATGCCCTTAAGGACCAGTGACGTACCCTGTACGTCACTGCAGTCCTGGGCTTCTCTCTGCTGCGATTTCGCTCAAAATTGCAAGTTTATGCTATTTCTGCATGGGGCACTGCAGAAATATATTTGCAGATTACCGATTCAGAGAGGGTACTCTGTAGCCCTCTCTGCATCGGACAGCAGTGGTTTGATCATTGGTGGGTGGGAGCAATAGCAGTGAGGCGGGTGGGCGGCCCATCGCCGGTGCGTGTACCGGATCATGTCTTTGAGCAAGCTCTGGAGTGCGCGTGCATGTGCACGCACATGGTAATCAAATATTACAGCCGAAGGAGGGAAAGGGGAAAGGAAGAGGGAGGGGGGAAACATTTTTTGGAAAGGGATAAGGGGGGGGATTGAGGGGGGGAGCTACACTACAGAAAATAAGGGATTATATTTTTTTTACAAAAAAGGCCACATTTGTAAGCAAACTGGGTACTGGCAGACAGCTGCCTTTACCTAAGATGGCGGCCAATAGGTCAAGAGGGGAGGCTTAGAGAGCTGTTTTTTGGGGGGGTCAGGGAGGTTGGGGGTAATGGGGGATAATACACTTCATAAAAAAAAAATATATAAAAAAATAATAATTAAAAAAAAACTTAAGATGGCGGTGACACTTGTGATATGGGGGAGAGAAAGAGAGCTGTTTGAGAGGGGTCAGGGAGGGATCAGGGGTGGGATGTGTCAGGTGGGAGACTGATCTCTACACTAAAGCTAACATTAACCCTACAAGCTACCTAATTAACCCCTTCACTGCTGGGAATATTACAAGTGTGGTGCGCAGCGTAATTTAGCGGCCTTCTAATTCCTGAAAGTAATGCCAAAGCCATAAATGTCTGCTATTTCTGAACAAAGGGGATCCCAGAGAAGCATTTACAACCAGTTTTGCCATAATAGCACAAATTGTTTGTAAATATTTTCAGTGACAAACAAAAGTTTGTGAAAAAGTTACTGATTTTTTTTATTTGATCACATTTGGTGGTAAAATGGTGGCATGAAATATACTATAATGAGCCTAGATCAATACTTTGGGTTGTCTACTAAAAAATAATATATATATATATATATATATGTATATATATATATATATATATATATATATATATATATATATATATATATATATATATATATATATGTGAAGGGATATTCAGGGATTCCTGAAAGATATCAGTGTTACAATGTAACTATCGCTTATTTTGAAAAAAAAAAAATGGTTTGGAAATAGCAAAGTGCTACTTTGTACTTATTGCCCTATAACTTGCAAAAAAAGCAAAGAACATGTAATCATTGGATATTTCTAAACTCAGGACAAAAAAAACCCAACAATTTAACATGGGTGTTTTTTGGTGGTTGTAGACATGTAACAGATTTTGGGGGTCTATGTTAGAAAAAGTGTTTTTTTTCAATTTTTTTCATCATATTTTATAATTTTTTTATAGTAAATTATAAGATATGATGAAAATAATGCTATCTTTAGAAAGTCCATTTAATGGCGAGGAAAATGAGTACGAGGAAAATTACAGCTAAACACAAACACCTCAGAAATGTAAAAAATAGCCCTGGTCCTTAAGGGTAAGAAATTGAAAAATAGTCTGGTCCTTAAGGGGTTAAAATTGTATTCTCTTTCTGAATTATGACAGAAAGATTTTGGGTTTAATGCCCCTTTAACCAGAGGTCAAACCTCTGGTTAATTAAAAAAATGCCCCTGGATTGCTCCCCAAATAAAGTGTACAGTTCCCTTCATAAACTAAAATAAAAATTAGTAGCATCTTTATTTTTTTTTATAAAATAACTGCACAAAGCAATTTTAAGGGGTTAAAGTAGTGTGTTAGAAAAAAATGGCACTAAAAAGTGATTTTGCATTGTGGTCTATGGGGACTGTGTGTTCCCAGTAAATATATATGTGATCTGAGTGAGATCAAAAGCTTGTTTGTGCTAGGGGTATGGCAGACATGTGCAGCCAAGATACAATAGACTGGATTCACTGTTTATTTGAAGCTGTAGTCCGAAATTGCATATAGCTGTACTTGCACAGTTTTGCATCTAATCTGAAAGTCAATATTAGAGCGTGCTATATATAAAATACATAGGGCAAGATTACAAGCCGCCTGGCAAATACGTTGCGAAAACTCTGTGCGTTATGGCTTTTTTTACATTTGTGTTGCGCAGCTATTACAAGTTGAGAAATAACTTATTTTGCACGCACGTTAAGCAGCGTAATGCAATCTTGAAAAGTGTACATGAAAATGTGACTATTTCATATTGCAAAAATGCTTTTGCAACGGAATATGTTCTATTTAATTCTAAATAAATATTTCTCTATATATGTGTTGATTTTTTGACTGATATATCTATTTATTGCAAGATATGTATATGAATATATATGTCTACAGTCATATATTTCCAGCACAGGGAATCTTTTAAGGTGTGCCAGCGTCTAGGTTCCTGCCAGAACCCACAATTGCAAATGCAAAGACCAAAATGAAGCAGCACCACCAAAAGAGTTTCTTCAAGGTGTTTTATTCAGCCTGAGGAGTAGCCAGACCCACAATTAAACAACAACGTTTCGGACACAGTCCTTAGTCATGTATGGCTAAACTCTACACATAATCATCCTTAAATACTATCCTAGCCACACCCACACACCTGTGAAATTGTACATTTCAAGTTAACCCCTTACATACTACTCAAGGTACACAGGTAATTATCAACAAAATAATACATTTCAACAATTTTCAGGTGAAATACACCAACCTTATGTATATTGAAATACAGTTATATGTACATACATATATCAAGTAAATTAGCAGAACAGAATCCATAATCATCTGTAACAAAAAGAGAAAAAAGAAATTATATAACATTGTATCTAATCAGATTTAAAGGCATACAGATAGGTCAAAATCTCTATTCATCCCATTAGGGTGTAATGTCCCTAACTTATTGATCCAGAACATTTCTCTACTCTTAAGAATTTTGGCTCTATCCCCACCTCTTCTAGGTACTGGAACGTGCTCTATCACTTGAAATCTTAACTGATTAAGGTTATGTCCAACGGACAAAAAATGGCACGCTACAGGGGCATCAAATTTTTTAGTCCTAATACTGCTTTTATGTTGAACCATACGTTCACGGACACTACGGGTGGTCTCTCCGACGTACCCCAATCCACAAGCCAATTCCTTCGGGTTAGACGGATTGTGTCTGATGAAAATTTGGCGAAACTAAGATTGAGAGATATGGGGGATCGGTTTTTAGTAAGGGGTTACCCTAAGGAATTGATTGAAACAGAACTTGAGTATGCTCTTGCCATTACTAGACAGTCCCTGTTAATTAAAAGGAATAGTGAGAAAAGAGAGAAAAAGGAGAAAGAAAAATCTGATAGATTGGTTTTTGTTAGCCAATATTCCCCTTTAAGTTTAAAGGTACAGAAAATTTTATTAAAGCATTGGCATGTGTTGCAGACTTGTGAATCAGATGTTTTAGAGTTTTCTAAACCTTTTATGCCGGCCTACAAAAGAGGTAGAAATTTTAAAGATTCACTTGTCAGAGCAGATATTGGCCCTCTTAAAAAGAGGAGGGTGCAGAGCTATATAGGCAAGAAAAATTGGGGGAATTTCCCATGCCTTGGTTGCTCTAGTTGCAACAACATGATTAAAGGCCCCACCTTTAGTCATCCTAGGACTGGATATATGTTTTCTATTAAAGATTATTTTACATGCAACACAGAATATGTGGTTTATTTGATTAAGTGTCCTTGTGGATTGGGGTACGTCGGAGAGACCACCCGTAGTGTCCGTGAACGTATGGTTCAACATAAAAGCAGTATTAGGACTAAAAAATTTGATGCCCCTGTAGCGTGCCATTTTTTGTCCGTTGGACATAACCTTAATCAGTTAAGATTTCAAGTGATAGAGCACGTTCCAGTACCTAGAAGAGGTGGGGATAGAGCCAAAATTCTTAAGAGTAGAGAAATGTTCTGGATCAATAAGTTAGGGACATTACACCCTAATGGGATGAATAGAGATTTTGACCTATCTGTATGCCTTTAAATCTGATTAGATACAATGTTATTTAATTTCTTTTTTCTCTTTTTGTTACAGATGATTATGGATTCTGTTCTGCTAATTTACTTGATATATGTATGTACATATAACTGTATTTCAATATACATAAGGTTGGTGTATTTCACCTGAAAATTGTTGAAATGTATTATTTTGTTGATAATTACCTGTGTACCTTGAGTAGTATGTAAGGGGTTAACTTGAAATGTACAATTTCACAGGTGTGTGGGTGTGGCTAGGATAGTATTTAAGGATGATTATGTGTAGAGTTTAGCCATACATGACTAAGGACTGTGTCCGAAACGTTGTTGTTTAATTGTGGGTCTGGCTACTCCTCAGGCTGAATAAAACACCTTGAAGAAACTCTTTTGGTGGTGCTGCTTCATTTTGGTCTTTGCATTTGAATATATATGTCTAGATATCTCAAGATCTATATGCGAATATGGCATTGCAAATATATCTGAGATATTGTTTAATGTGCATAAGATTGCAATGTAAAATATTTTCATTATCTCCCTAGTTAAACATATCTCTATAGATATAAATCCATGTTTCTCTATGCATGTGTACACGTATATCAATGTAAAATCCCTGCGTCAGCTTTTCTTTTCTAACACCTGAGATCTCGTATCTTTGAAACCTTATAACTTTTGTGTGCAATATTTGTTTTTAATATTTTTTATTAGACAGTGTTAATATGAGTGTAAGTGTTCTTTGTAATGTATTTTTGAAGTGTATCGTGAAACTGTTGCAATTTTTCAAGACTTGTAATACCTGCACAATGGAAATTGATTGCGAAAAGACTACATTGTGCGCTGAAAAATCGTAATGTGCTACTTGTAATCTTGCCCATAGGGCATATGTGCATCGCTTATTGGCTGCATCAGATGCCAATCAAACTCTTGAAAATTATATTTTAACACGGAGGTGTCCTTGCAATAGGTAAGGGGGGAAGAAATAAAATATATTAATTAGTGAAATAAAAATCTTTAAAAATATAATGTAGCGTATCATGTCCGCCGCACATCATACGCTGTCGGCATTTATCATTACACAAGCAGTTCTTGTGAACTGCTTGTGCAATACCGCACCCTACAGATTTGCGGCCAATCGGCCGCTAGCAGAAGGTGTTAATCCGCCCGATCATATAGGATCCGCGGCCTCAGAGCAGGCAGACAAGTTAAGTAATTTGGCCCCTAAATGTATATTACGGGATAAAAGCTGTAATATAATGAAAGGTAGCTATGCAGAATTCATCATCACTTTAATTTTGACTGTCGCCCTTTAAATAAAAAGAAAAGGGGAAAATAAGTAATAAAAATATATTGCAAAGTTTTCTTATGCCTAATTATTTTATATTAAGAACTAAAATGTTTTATGTCTCTAGCTGCTGTTATAAAGCATGCTACACAATTATTTTTGCTTTTTTTTTAATGATTGTTGATAAATACAAACACAGTTTTTGGTATTCTGCAAAGTAAATTGTATTTTATTCATTGTATTTGGAATAAAAAAAATGTATATAAAATAAGATTAAAAAAATCAATCCCTTTTTTTACTTCTTCCCATAAACACAATCTAGAAATAAAGCTTTCATTTGGTTTTGGCGCTGTAGAATGCTTATTTATTCTAAGCCTGTGTAGGAAATAGCTTCAAGGCAAAATTACAGTATAACAGATAAATTCAGTAAAGGGACTAAAAAGAATTCACAATATACAAAAGCTGTGTAACAAAAGAGGTCTAACAAAGGTAAATTTGAAGCTTTGATACATCTTCCAAAATATATTTGCTGTCTGTGTCTGTTTTCTGAGAATCAGCTGTATAAATAAAAAAAAAATAATCGCAGCCATTAATCATAAATTATAAATGTATGTAATAACAAAGCAATGTATTGTCTATATATAACGCCAAAAACTGTATCCAAATCTAAACTCCATCAGCTATGACAATTTTCAAATGTATCATCAGAAGATATCAAATTTTGTCTGGCATCAATTTTACAGCTTCAAGATCATAAAACATTACCTTGTGGCTTAAAGGAACATGGAAAATTGCTTCTTAAGGTTTATTTTTGCATATGAAATAGCTGGTTTTGATCTTTGAATCCACAACCTATCAAAATTAGTTGAGCTTACAGTGTAATCAGATATATATTTTTTTATCACTTTGTGTACGCACGCATGCTTCTTTATATTATCTCTGTCTGTAAACAAAAGACCAATACTTAGGAAATGATGATCTAAAGGTTTTAGAAAGATCATGATGATGTTACCCTGTTTGATTATCATTATGAATGTGTTGTTAGTATGATTCTTAGTATGATTTGTTTGTTTGTTTGTAAGATTACAAATATTTATGCAAAATGAAATTTTTGCCTGAAATTTCATAAATGTGATGCTTCGCTAATGATATATTTTTTGTATGTTTTTATGAGATTGTTGTGTGAAGTTATAATTGTATTATATTATTATTGCAAGTATGATATAATGTATTTTACGCTGTATGTAATGTTAATATTTATTTTGCACATATCATATACAGTAATGTAAATAAAACAAACATTGAATGGTTGATGATCAATACAATTTTATTATTTTGTGTTTTATTTTTTATTGAGATCCAAATACAGAGTCAAACAATACATCAAATACAGAAATATCAAGCAGACAAATGTAAACAAAAGTTTACATATAGCTACTGAATAATTGACAAGCACTTGTAGGATCTATTCGGTCAACCATAAGCAAATCATAGATGTAGTTAGGAACCCCCTTTAAATAAAATGCAGGATATGATAAAAGAGGTACTCTTGGGCCACAATTATAAAAATTACAAAGTAGAATGGAATGTGAGGGGAAAAGACACAAAAAGGCAAGGGGGGCACTTTGGGACCCAGGGCATACGATAATGTGAAATTGTTAAATCTGACACACTGTAATACAAAAATAAAGATCAAACATAGTAACTTAAGCACCTGCCCTTAG
Organism: Bombina bombina; assembly: GCF_027579735.1. Classification (NCBI taxonomy): domain Eukaryota; kingdom Metazoa; phylum Chordata; class Amphibia; order Anura; family Bombinatoridae; genus Bombina; species Bombina bombina. Next base: position 1,246,873,792 of record NC_069501.1, read on the forward strand.
ATATTATGATCTACAATTCCAATTTCAAAAAAGTTGGGGCAATATAGAAAAATGCAAAAAATCAAACAGAAAGAGAGTTGAAAATTCAATTCACCCTGTACTATATTGAATACACATTATATCTGATAATTGCAACATGTTCCAAAAATGTTGTGACAGTCGATTGTTTACCACTGTGTAACATCACTTTTTCTTTTAATTACACTTATTAAGCTTTTGGGCACTGAAGACACCAGTTGTATAAGTTTAGCAAATGGAATTTTCCCCCATTCATCCATTATGCATGTCTTCAGTACGGAGCCTTCCTTGCCTTATTTTGCGCTTCATAATGCGCCACACATTCTCAATCGGAAACAGGTCAGGACTGCAGGTAGGCCATGATAGCACCCGAACTCTCTGCTTACGTAATCATGCGCTTGTAATCCAGGCAGAATGTGGTTTGGCCTTCTGGAAAACGCAGGGATGTACCTGGAAAAGACAACGTCTGGATGGCAGCATACGTTGCTCCAATATCTAAACATTTATTTCTACATTAATGGTGCCCTCACCTATGTGCAAGTTTACCAAAGTATTCACAAGCACATGTCAGGGTATCCATTACAGACTCATGACAGTGTTTGAGACAGTGATGTCTGAGGAATCAGAGATCATGCGCATTCAGAAGTGGTTTTCAAGCCTTGCACTTTACGCACCAAGATTTGATCAGATTCCTTAAATCTGTTAATTATATTGTGCCCTGTAGAAGGTGAACTGCCTGAAATTCTACCAATTTGTCTTTTAGGAATTTTGCTCTTAAAGTGTTGGATTATTCGCTGTTGGCAGATTGCCGAGCCTCAACCCATTCTTGCTCTTGAAGGACTAGGCCTTTTTGGAGGCTCCTTATTTACTATGATAACACGATTGCCTCACCTCACATCACCTTCTTATTATAACTTGTCACATTGCTATTAGTCCTAAATTGTCCCTGTCCCAACTTTTTGGGAATGTGTTGCAGTCATCAGATTTGAAATGAGTGTATGTTTTAAAAACATCAAATAATGTGTTAATAATGTGTTTTAAATATAGTACAGGGTGAATTGAATTTTCAAATTACTCTTTTTCTTTGCATTTTCCATACTGTCCCAATTTTTTTGGCAATTGGGGTTGTATGAAGGCTAATCACAAAAATCTGTTGGAAAAACTAGCATGTCCAAATCTAGGGGGCGCTCGACTAAGCAAAACTAATGGTGGAGTGAGTGTGAACACATGAGATAATGGGTCTAATAACCTTAAAAATATATATACTCAAATATAAATCCAAAGGTATATATATACACAAATATGAGCAATGCAACTAAGGTATAGTATGCAATAGATAAAAGTCTAATCTGAGTCCTTTATATGTAATGCTCTGTTAAATAGTCCCAGATTTGTCTTCTGAACTGAAGAGATAAAATTCCAGCAGTGGATAAATTGTCGTGGTCACGGCAGCTCTTCTTCTAACCAAACAGCAAATACAGAATATCTATGAATGAAGATCACAAAAGAAGGCGCCTCTTAGTGTAATACTGCAAGCAGAACCAACAATATCATATCATGAAGTAGAAATATACTCACAAACAATGCAGCACCAAATGTGCTAAGTGACGCAAGCTGGGATCTTACAGTTACCCAACAAACTGATCCTCAGGAGGATGTAGAGGCCCAGGTGTGCCAAGGGTAGGTCCAATAAAGCTCAGGCTTCAATGATATTCAGCATAACTTTTATTAAAACCAATATTCTAAAAACAATGGGTATGTACATTACCCAAAGTGAATACAATGATAACAGCAACAGTTTGGGTAATGTACATACCCATTGGTTTTATAATATTGGTTTTAAAAAGTTATGCTGAATATCATGGAACTCTTTATTGGACCTATCACTGGAACACCTGGGCCCCTACATCCTCCTGAAGATCAGTTTGCTGGGTAACTGTAAGATCCCAGCTTGCGTCACTTAGCACATTTGGTGCTGCATTGTTTGTGAGTATATTTCCACTTCATGATATGATATCTTTGGTTCTGCTTGCAGTATTACACTAAGAGGCGCCTTCTTTTGTGATCTTCAGTCACAGATATTATGAAGGCTGATCACCTGCTATGTATGTATAATGACAAACATATAAAGACAAATATATAAACACCAACTGCTTACCTCAAACAGATAGAATTTTAAACAGGAGGACTACAATAAAGTAATGGAAAGGCCACTTAATGGATTTTCTCAAAAGGCACTTATACTGTAGCTGATGGGATGGTAAATTTCTCTCCAATAAGGGCCATATAGCTATTAAGCAGCGGGTCATCCTGAGTGTTCCTGCGGTTGGGAGGTGAGCCAGCTGAATGGCTCTGAGAAGTCTGTCTGCCTTTGATCACCATCCATTGGTGATTATTAAATGTGAGTAAAATTGCACATGGAAATCTAGAATACAAAGTGATGACATTGTTATACGCTATTTGAGGTCCCCTATCTTCCTTTGTTTATTAAACAGAAATAGCTTTAGTCAAAATATTAATTCAGAGACGAGCCAGGGGAATAAAAAAAACAAGGAAAACAAAACTCATCTCATACTAATATAATAATACAATTTGTAGGGAGATCTTCATAGCTTTTATAAAAAGAAACTAATTCTCAACATAATCACTGTGAAAATGGTTGGTACTTATGGCTTCAGAGCCTAAAAAGTGCATACCTGATAAAAGCTGCAGAAAACTAACTTATGTAAAAGTGCAGCTTAAACCAGATGGTTATTGCAGCCTAATTGGGTCTCCATTAAATTTGCATTATAACCACAAAAATCTTAGAAAGGAAGGGAAACAGAATATATTAGCATATAACAAATTTACAGCAGGAGTAAACAATAAAAAAATGAATACAACCTTATGCTCTTTGTCTCAATGGATTCTCTAAGCTCCGTTCCTTCATCCGTCAAACTGAGTAATATAGACATATGAGCTGTAATAGAGGCAACAATAATGAATTAAAAAATAGGCATCTGTATAGAAAATTAAACATCAATCAAATATTATTTGTACATTTACAGAGTTCCATCTCTTTTTATTAACCCTTTCTATTAACATATATGTCCTTGTTTCTTGGAGTGCAGGCCTGTTTCTGGCTTCTCTTGCAGTGTTTCCGACACTGTGTGTTCCTTCCACAAGCCCTCTAATGGGCAAACTTGTGAACATAATCACTCTGCAACTACTGGCAATTTACTGTCTCACAGTGATGATGTAATGCCTCTTTACTATATAACCATCACCCTGTGCACTCTGTCTCCACTCTAGAGTCCAGATCTACCAAGTACACTTCTCTTTTTTTTTGTTCTCATTCTCTGTGTTAACCCTGGCTTTGGATGACTGATTCCCTGATGGCGCAGGTATTCCTACACTACCCACATTGGTCTCTAGACTGGATCAGCAATATCACTGTATGCATCAACCTGACGACTCTCCTAGCATGCACTGCCCATCTTGATCCAAGTGTGTGTAGGCCAGTGGCGTCCGCTGTTGCTGCTCCTGCGGTTGCAGCTGAACCAGCAGTTGCTATGGGTTTGTCCGGTTCAGCCCCCTTTTCTCACCATCTTGGGGGTGACCAGAGTCAATGTTGTGGCTTCCTTAACCAACTGGGCATTTACTTTGAAATGGCTCCACAGGCATGTCCATGTGGTAGGTCAAAGGTGGGCTTCCTGATTCAGTTACTCGCAGATAAGGCATTGGCCTGGGCGAATCCTCTATGGGAGAACACTAAGCCAGTGATATACAATTACCCTGAATTTTTTACCTCTTTTCATTGGTTATTCAATATAATGGCTCATTCCACCTCTTCCACCAAGCAGCTCTTTTCAATCCGATAGGGTACACAAACCTTTGCAAAGTATGCCATTCAATTTTGTACCCTGGCAGCAGAGGTGGGCTGGAATAATGATGCTCTGGTGACCGCTTTCTCGCATGTTCTCTCCGATAACCTAAAAGATGAGATTGTGGCAAGAGACCTGCCTAGTGAGCTTGAGGCTCTCATATCTTTCCTGATCTTGACCGATACCAGACTCATGGAGAGACCATTCCTTTAAGGAGCACCCGCAGCACTCTTACCAGTCTGGCTACCATATGTTCTTCTCCACTCATTACTCCCTCAGCTCCCACACCTCCTGGAGATAGTGTGTCAGGCAGTAAACACATGCAGTTGGGGTTTACTTGCCTCTCTTAAGCAGAGTGGGCCTTTTGGAGGAGGGAGGGCCTATGCATTTACTGTGGTCTCAGTGGGCATCTCCTAAAGTCGTGTCCAACACCACAGTTGTCCTATCCTGGGATGATTCCTCTTCTGTTACTCAGGCTCTAGTAAACTCCAGTGCCGCTGGCTACTTCATTGACAGCACGCTTGCCTCTGAGAATTACATTACTTTGTCAACTCTAATCACTCCATTGGCCATAGAGGCCATTGATTGCCGACCCCATTAGCCTGCACATCTTACCCACAAAACTATTCCAGTCGAGTTGTCTGTAGGGGCTCTAAACAGGGAGTCAGTATGTTTCCAGGTTATTTCCTCTCTGCACTATCCAATTGTTCTGGCTTACCTATGGCTCCAGAAACATAACCTGAACTTCAATTGGCAGACGGCTGAGATCCTCTCCTGGTCTCCACAGTGTAATTATACTTGCATCCATAGGTCAGTTAAGCTACTTTGTACATCCTCAGTCTCCTTGTAATCAACCGAATATCTGGAGTACCAGGATGGCTTTGATAAGGTGCGTGCTGGTACCTTTTCGCCACATGGTCCCTACGATTGTGCTATTGAATAGCAGCCAGGTGCAATCCCTTCTGATGGCAGGGTTTACCCTCTCCCTCTGTTGCAGAGAATAAGGCCATGGAGGAGCATGTTGCAGATGCTCTTTCTAGTGGGTTAATTTGCAAGTCCACTTTCCCAGCAGGAGCTGTTTTTTTCTTTGTAAAAAAGAAGGGCGGTAATTTAAGACCTTGCATTGATTACAGGACTCTAAATCGTACCACAATCAAGAATGGCTACCCAATTCCTTTAATTACTTAATTATTTGACCAACTTAAGAGAGCTACGGTATTTTCCGAGCTTGATCTAAGGATCATGAGGATCAAGGAGGCCATAAATGAAAGACAGCATTGAACACTAGGAGCGGGCATTACAAGTAACTAGTTATGCCCTTCAGATTGTGGAACGCACCAGCTGTCTACAAGGAGTTCATCAATGATGTCCTCCGTGATATGTTACAACAATGCATGGTCATCTATTTAGATGATAATTTAATACACTCATCCCTTGAGTCGCATGTATAAATGGGATTTTCTGTAAGCTTGAGAAATGTGAATTTCACCAGTCCTAGGTCACCTTTTTGTACTACGTTATCTCCTCTGAGGTGTTTTCAATGGTTCCCCAGAAGGTGTGGGCTGTTTTACAATGGCCTCATCCTGCTGGCCTCCACACCGTCCAACATTTTCCTGGTTTTGCCAACTATTATTGAACATTTATCAGAAAAAAGCTATCTCCTGCAGAGTGCAATTATGAAATCAGAGATAGAGCTTTATTGACTATAATCCTAGCACTTAAAGAGTGGAGACATCTGCGTGAAGATACTACCATTCCTTTTCTTATTCTAACAGATCATAAGAACCTCTTTTTCTAAGGCCAAGAGATTCAAGCCACGCAAAGCAAGATGGGTCCTGTTTCTTTCACAATTCAATTCAATAATGTAGTCTCATGTTTGACTTAGGCTATTTCTCTCCAATTCTGGTGGCCAACTCTCTACACTGATGTCGCTACTTACGTGGCTGCCTGTTCCATTTGTGTCCAAAGCAAGTCCCCTTGGCACCTTCCTGTGTGTCTACTACAACCTATCTCTAAAGGGGATGCCCCTGGTCCCACCTAGCCATGGACTTTATCATTGACCTGTGTCACATGGTTATACCGTTAACCTCATGATTGTCAACTGTTTTTTTTAAAGTCCCATACCATTAAAAAAGTTGCCCATGGCTCAGGATCTTGCCTCAGTGTTTGCAATGGAGGTCTTCTGTTTACATGGAATGCCTAAGGAGCTAGTTTCAGATCGGGGCAGCCAGTTTGTCTCTAGGTGTGATATCCCTTTAAGACTTTCTGACTATCAGCACTTCCTCCTATTTAAGGAAGTGCTTTTCCATTACTCAGTGCCTGAAAATTAAAGTGGATTCTCTCATCCTGTGCTACTGCTCTTTCCAAGCAGTTTACTTTTCCCTTTCAGGTCATAAGTATTTTATTTTTTGAAGGCTGTTTGTATCTCAAAGTTTGCTGCACTTCTTTCCTGATTCGTTTGGACTGATACTTCTAATCATATCCCTACGCTACCGGAACTCTATCACACACGGCTGAAGCCGCACTCACACAAGCTGCTACCGGAACGCCGCTCTCTACTAATCTTCGGTTTAGCACTTACTCTGCTGTTATTACCGCTCTCCACGCTACACCATCGCTCCTGGGAAAATCTGGTCATGTCACCACGCTGGTTTGGGTATCGTATTGTATACAAATCATAAGGTTCCCAAAAATAACGCTAAGTGTTTTTACTTACCTGAGGTGCATTACACTGAATTAACCTCCTCCTTGCTGGTCAATATTGCGTGTGTGCTGGAACTTTGTATATATATTTTAGAGTGTTTGTGTGAGTGCGTGAAACTTAAGGAAAGATATATTTCCATTACTTTATCTAGAGTTGAACTCTATCACTTCGTTTCTTATCCTGAATATAAAGGATTTTTTCTCAATTTTTCTTTTTTTTTGATAATATTAATGAATCATTGCTTATATAAAAGAGACTTAATAAGTATCTCTCATAAGATTTATTATTATCATTCATAGAGGTTTAATCCATACTTTTCATTTCAATTACTAAAAGTAAATGCTCACCTTGAACATGCTAGTAGAACAAGTTATGTTTATTAGCTGTTTACAAGAATAGAGCAACATTCCATTTATTTTATTTTTTATTAAATTTTCTCTGAAGTTTGGTGAGACAAAATTATCACAGAATTTTCAGGCCCCAAAAATAAAGTTTATTTTTTTATTATTTGGAAGATGGATCCAAATGAAATTAAAAATGAATTTTCTAATATTCATCAAAAACTTGAATATCTTGCTAGAGCCTTAACAGAGGTACAAACTGAAAATAAAGCTCTCAAAACCTTAATAAAAGATTGTATGTCAGGGAAAGAAGCAGGAATTGCTGAACCTCACATACAATACCCACAACCCTTCTCTGGCAAGCGCAGCGATTTCAGGGATTTTAAAAGTGCATGCAAACTTCTTTTCTCACTTAGACCTAAAACATACCATAGTGAAAGGATAAAGGTCTGTACCACTATGTCCTTCCTCCAGGGGGAGCCACGCTCCTGGGCCAATAGATTCTTTGAAAGTGAACATCCAATATTAGATTCGCTTGAAGAATTTTTTTTAGCTATGACTGCCTTGTATGAGGATTCCCACACTCAAATAACAGCTGAAAATAAATTAAGATCTATGAGACAGGGGAAAAGAAACATTGAAGAATATATTACTGAATTTCAAATGTGGATAGATGACTCTCAATGGAACGAGATCAGCTTAAAGAACCAATTCAGATTGGGTCTCTCTGAAACCCTTAAAGATGAATTGTCACGATTAGAGATGCCTGACACACTGAATGGGTTGATGAAATTAAGCACCACTTTGGACCGAAGGTTACGTGAAAGAAAGGCTGAAAGAGCTTCCTATGAAGTTGTGCCCAGACGTTCCTATCCCTGTTCTACAACCATGGAAAAAGCTGTTTCAAACCAGGTTCCTATGGAGATTGGAACTATAAGGGGTCCTCTAACCCCAGAAGAAAAAACCAGACGCAGATTAGAAAATCTCTGTCTTTATTGTGGACAAAAAGACCACTCCGTCACAAATTGTCCATCTCTATTGAGACAGAAAAAGGGTAAGGGTAGCTTCAATCACAAAATTTTTTCACATTACCCAAAATCCACATCTCACTCTCACCTTTTCTTTACAGTGGGATCAGAAAAACGTGCGATCTAACGCTTTGATTGATTCCGGGGCGTCAGGAAATTATATAGATATAGCATATGTTAAGCTCAATAAAATTCCAACTGTTGTCAAAACACAACCTGTTTCAGTTAAACTTATTGATGGTTCTATTATACAACAGGGCCCCATTACCCATCAGACAATCCCTTTACTCATAACAACTGACCAAGGACATTCTGAATATATTACTTTTGACCTCATACCTATCTACATGCATACTATCATTTTAGGATTTAGCTGGTTACAAATACATAATCCTCATATTGACTGGTCATCATCACAAGTAAACTTTAACTCTGACTATTGTATAAAAACTTGTTTTCCATATCAGGTAATCTCTACTATAGAACATGAGCTGCCTCAAATTTATCAGGACCTGGCAGAGGTGTTTGACCTCAAGGAGGCAGAAAACCTCCCACCACATAGGGAATTTGACTGTCCCATTGATTTAATACCGGGATCTCAAATACCACATGGAAAGATTTACCCTCTTTCACAAGAAGAATTAGTATATCTAAGATCATATTTAGATGAAAACTTGCGAAAAGGGTTCATCTCACACTCAACATCCCCTGCTGCTGCAGGACTGTTTTTAGTACGCAACAAAGATGGAACAATAAGACCTATTATTGACTACAGGGCATTGAATGAAATAACAATTAAAAATAGGTATCCTCTACCTCTCATACCAGAGTTACTAGAAAGATTAAATGAGGCCACAATCTACTCAAAATTAGATCTAAAGGGCGCTTATAATCTTATTCGCATAAAGGAAGGACACGAATGGAAAACCGCGTTCAGAACCCGTTATGGTCTTTTCCAGTATAACGTAATGCCCTTTGGTCTAAGCAATGCTCCCGCAACCTTCCAACATTTTATCAACGAGATTTTTCATGATCTAATGGATATCTGTGTCATCATATATCTAGATGATATTCTGATTTATTCAAAATCTTCCATAGAACATGAAAAACATGTTAGGTGGGTTCTTACTCGTCTCAAGGAGCATAAGTTATATGCAAAGCTGGAAAAATGTGTTTTCCATGTCTCTAAAATAAAGTTTTTGGGTTATATAATTACCCCAAACAAGATAGAAATGGATCCTGAAAAAGTAGCCGCAATTAAAGACTGGCCTACACCCACTACAGTAAAAGCATTACAGCGATTTATTGGTTTCGCAAACTATTACCGTAAATTTATTAAAAACTTCTCCTCAGTAATAAGACCATTAACACAATTAACTAGTATAAAATATCGCTTTAAGTGGTCTGAACAAGCCCAGAAGACTTTTGATAGTCTTAAGGAAATGTTCACAACAGCTCCAATACTAACACTGCCTAAATTTGATCAACAATTCCTGTTGGAAGTTGATGCATCGAACACAGGCATTGGGGCTATTCTTTCCCAACAAAATAAGGAGACAGGTGAAGTTCATCCCATTGCGTTCTATTCAAGAACTTTGACTTGTGCTGAAGCTAACTATAGTGTTGGAGATAAAGAACTCCTTGCTATTAAGTGTTCACTAGAACAATGGAGACACCTACTAGAAGGATCAGTAATTCCATTCCTTATTTATACTGATCATAAAAACTTAGAATACTTAAAGAAGAATAAGACTTTAACAGCTAGACAAGCAAGGTGGTCACTTTTTCTAGATCGCTTTAACTTTTTAATAACTTATAAACCAGGGAGTCAAAACACAAAGGCAGATGCACTTTCTCGTATTCATGAGTTACTTCCTCATGAACAACCTAACTTCACTATCCCTCCAGAAAAGATAATAGGTACCTTAACACCCTTAGAAGAAGAGATTTACACTGCTCTAAAACATGATTCAATACCACTACAGAATTGTTCAAAAGATCCTACTACAGGTCTTTTTTATCATGAAGAAAAGTTATACGTACCTGAGAAAATAAGATCTTCCATTCTCATACACACCCATGATGACACCTTATCTGGTCACCCAGGGATACAGAAAACCATTGAACTTACCCGTCGTAAGTTTTGGTGGCCAGGGATGAATAAATATATTTATGATTACGTCTCTAGGTGTGAGAATTGCGCTAGAAATAAAATTGAACATAAAAAACCCATAGGGTTACTCAGACCTCTGCCCATTCCAGATAAACCATGGAGTACTATTGCCATGGATTTTATAGTGGAGTTACCTGCATCACAACAATATAACACTATCATGGTAGTAGTCGACCATTTAACAAGACTGGCTCATTTTATTCCACTCAAGGGATTACCAACTGCCATGACTACAGCTAAAGTATTTCTTGATCAGGTTGTAAGACTACACGGTTTACCTTCTAATATTATTACTGATAGGGGTACCCAATTCACCTCTTCCTTCTGGAGATCTTTGTGTAAGCTACTGAAAATTGATCATCGCTACACTACTGCTTTCCATCCACAGACAAATGGATTGACAGAAAGACTGAACCAGACCATTGAACACTTTTTACGTTGTTATATTTCACATTTGCAAGATGACTGGCTAATTTACCTCCCTATGGCAGAATTTACTCATAATAATTCATTGTGTTCCTCAACCAAAACATCCCCCTTTTTCGCAACTTATGGGTACCATCCTAACACTATAACCTTGTCCCACAAAACAGTGAATTCCCCTTCAGCTTTAGATTTTTCTTCCAAACTTCAAGATCGATTGAAAGTATTGAAAACACATCTAGCTGAGGCTAAGGAATACCAAAAGAAATACTATGATCGGAAACATTCGATTGGACCTGAATATAAAATAGGTGACTTAGTGTTACTCTCTACTAAAAACCTCAAACTTCAGATCCCTAGCAAGAAATTGGCTAACCAGTTCCTGGGACCTTACCCTATAGAGCAGATAATAAATCCCAATGTGGTCAAGCTCACATTACCCAAGGATTACAAGTTTCATCCCACCTTCCATATTTCATTATTGAAACCTTTTCATTCAATGACACGCACGGCAGTTGATCTTCCGCCTCCTATCTCAGTGGATCTTCAAGAGGAATTTGAAGTTGAATCAATACTGGATTCTAGGATTCGACGACAAAGATTGGAATATCTCATCAGATGGAAGGGTTATGGTCCAGAGGATGATTCCTGGCATCTTCATTCAGAAGTTCATGCCCCTCGTCTGGTGAAGTCATTTCATCATCGTTACCCCCTTAAACCTGGTCTGGAATCCCCGGGGGTGATTCCCTGAGAAGGGGGGGATGTGATATCCCTTTAAGACTTTCTGACTATCAGCACTTCCTCCTATTTAAGGAAGTGCTTTTCCATTACTCAGTGCCTGAAAATTAAAGTGGATTCTCTCATCCTGTGCTACTGCTCTTTCCAAGCAGTTTACTTTTCCCTTTCAGGTCATAAGTATTTTATTTTTTGAAGGCTGTTTGTATCTCAAAGTTTGCTGCACTTCTTTCCTGATTCGTTTGGACTGATACTTCTAATCGTATCCCTACGCTACCGGAACTCTATCACACGCGGCTGAAGCCGCACTCACACAAGCTGCTACCGGGACGCCGCTCTCTACTAATCTCCGGTTTAGCACTTACTCTGCTGTTATTACCGCTCTCCACGCTACACCATCGCTCCTGGGAAAATCTGGTCATGTCACCACGCTGGTTTGGGTATCGTATTGTATACAAATCATAAGGTTCCCAAAAATAACGCTAAGTGTTTTTACTTACCTGAGGTGCATTACACTGAATTAACCTCCTCCTTGCTGGTCAATATTGCGTGTGTGCTGGAACTTTGTATATATATTTTAGAGTGTTTGTGTGAGTGCGTGAAACTTAAGGAAAGATATATTACCATTACTTTATCTAGAGTTGAACTCTATCACTTCGTTTCTTATCCTGAATATAAAGGATTTTTTCTCAATTTTTCTTTTTTTTTAATAATATTAATGAATCATTGCTTATATAAAAGAGACTTAATAAGTATCTCTCATAAGATTTATTATTATCATTCATAGAGGTTTAATCCATACTTTTCATTTCAATTACTAAAAGTAAATGCTCACCTTGAACATGCTAGTAGAACAAGTTATGTTTATTAGCTGTTTACAAGAATAGAGCAACATTCCATTTATTTTATTTTTTATTAAATTTTCTCTGAAGTTTGGTGAGACAAAATTATCACACTAGGTTCTGGTGGGCCTTTTGCACTCAGTTGGAAATTCGACTCTCCTAATTGGCCTACTATCCACAATTTAATGGTGCCACTGAGCAGTCCAACCAAGTCCTGGAGCAGTTCTTCCACTGCTATGTTTCAGACCACCTCTCTGTTTCTCATGGATGCAGATTCAGAATTCCCTTCATGCCTCTAAGCAGCCCCAAAAGCTCCATGCAGATCGAAGGCATCTACCCATTCCTACCTATCAGTTTGGGGAGAGAGTGTGGTTGTAATCCCGTTACCTCAACCTCAGAGTTCCTTTGCCAAAATTGGCACCCCATTACATTGGGACTTTTTGTATTCTCCATAAGGTTAACCCGGTTGCCTACGCCTTTGATATCGCTACTTAAGTTTCTAGTGTGCAATCGTTACACTACTGCTCCCTCTCGTCCCATCCCAGTTGGCAACCATGAGGAGTGTGAAACACACAGCATCCTCGACTCCCATCTGTTTAGGGGTCAAGTCTTTTATCTGGTTCACTGGAAAGGTTATGGTCCAGAGGAATGCTCTTGGGTTCCCTCCTCTGAAATTCACACCAGCCCTTCTCCATGCCTTGCATGCCCATTACCCTCATAAGATTTTTGGAGGGGTCATTGAGGGAGGGGTAATGCCAGATTTACTAATCCTTCCTTGTTTCTTGGAGTGCAGGCCTGTTTCTGGCTTCTCTTGCAATGTTTTTCTGACACTGTGTGTTCCTCCCACACGCTCTTTTATGGACAAACTTGTGAACATCCTGGCTCACAGTGGTGATGTAACACCTGTTTACTATATAACCATAACCCATTCCTCTCTAACTCCACCCTTGTATGAGTTCAGACCTACTAAGTGCATTTTTTTTTTTTTTTTTTTTAATTCTCCATGTTGACCCTGACTTTGGATAACTGATTCCCTGGTTCCTGATTCCGGCTATTGTTCCTGCTCTCTGTGTTCCCTGACCCAACTCAGATCACTATCTGCTTTGGTATCTGACCCCTGGCTTAGTACTGACAAGATTTGGATTTAAACATAAACAGAATAGGATTTCCCTATTTCACATTTTATTGTTAATTTTAAAAAACTCCATTTATCTTTTTTTTTTTTTTTTTTTTTATTGAGGTTCAGAATAGGCATACATAGAGTATAATAAACAAAGCATCACAATAAGAAATAACAGGTAGCTTATAACATAGGTTTGAATGGAGACACAATGTATATCTGATAAAAGTATTTCAAAATAACGTTATGAAATTACAATGCCTAGAACTCTGTACGCTCCCTAGACGGTAACAGAGGCCACTCTTGGACCTCAGCCAGTGGTATATAATCATATATAGGGGGCTATTTCAAATATAAAAGACCACTTTTGGATCTTTAAATGTGAACCTCTTTTTTAGAAATGTAGGAGAATGCTATAACTGTTAACTATTAAAATTTTTCTGTGTAGTAATTTGCGAGTGACCAGAGTGTACCATTTAAATGTTGGATAGAATATAAAACTACATAATATTTGGAGATTCCGACTATGTATATATGTATTTTAAGGGTTGGGAGGTAATAAGCTAATGCTTTTCAACATATAACAGTTTAATGGGGTGATATGCTGTTAGAGAAAAGAATATAGGAAGGACTCCGCTGTGCGCGTCGTCTAAACATACTATTGAAAATGCTGAGTAGAATATAAGACTACCCTCATTTGGAGGTTGCAACGATATATATGGATTGGGAAATAGAAGGGGGCTTAATATGAACCAAAGAAAACTGCTCCTAATAATAAGTCGCTAGGCCACAACCAGATATAAGTACCATCTGCATATAAATAAGGGGAGATCCCACGTGGACATATCAAAAAGAAAGAAAAAAATTCTGCCTCCTATTAAAGAATGGTAGTATTACACTGTCATACCAACCCCAACCTTTGCAAAAGACTAATAGAAAAAAAACTGAAAAGTTAGGTATCCCGCGGCCCCGGCCGCTGGCAGCAAGACACCACTAAGAGCTATTATACTAATATATGGAAGGCATAAAGGCTGTAGGGCATTCAAAGGTATATGTTTAGAAGTGGCTGGATATGATTCCTATAGACAGTTAAGGAGGGGGTTAATGGTAGAGCATTTAGAGTAAGGGCATACCTAAGCATATATTGTCCAGCAATAAATAAGTTGTACAAAAAGAAAAAACAATAAATGTAGGGGACCTACAGCAGATGATCTGAGACTGGTTAGATATGTGCTACAGAAATACCCTGTCAATGTGAGGCTGCAACAGAAACATGCATGCAATACGGTGCTAGAGTACTAAACTTGGCAGCTTTATACAAACAATAGAGGATAATGCAGTATTTCAAAGCACATGGTTAGGCAGTATATGGTTAAAGTAAACAAAACAATGTAATGTAAAGGGACCTGCAAACACTAGATAGATAATCCGTGTTGAAACATGAGCACTTTGCAAATATACAGTTTGAGAAAATGGTACTGCTCTGGAGACATGCAGAAATAGAACAATAGCTATGCCACTAAATGTCTGTATGCTCACAGAGCGGCCCGCCACTGAAAGGGAAAAGGAATGTCAGTGTCTCAACTTAGCTCCAGTAACCACATGCTGATGTTGTGTGGAACTGCTGAACAGCTGTCCTCCAGGGTCCCAAACTGGATGATATAAAGGCTGCAGCCATAACATAAGCCCAACTGATTTAATTGCAGCCTGTAAGGGAAAAGTGAATAGCAGTGCCAAATTGAAACAGTTCGGGTGCAGCGCTCCAGACTGATCAGTGTTGTGCCCTTTACTTTCTCTTTTTAGCGGTTCTACTGGCCAGAGCTCTGTTACAATTGTAGGATGGTCTAGCGGCAAAACAGTGGAACGGCTCACCTCTATCTTTGAGTCGCATTGGGTCTGCGTCTTCTGTTCACTGCTGGCTCGTGCTGATAAGTTAAGAGCAGAGTACTGACACCGGGGGGCCCAAGGCGCCATCACTCCCGCCCTCCACACCAATAGGTGCAGTCTGGGTGACATCATATGAGGAGCCACTGTCACTGTTCCCAAGTTTCATGCCAAGCGCATCTCCCAATGCGGCATAATGGGCAATAAACATGCCATGCAGGTCCTCCCAGAAACTTATAGGGAACTCGATAGCCGGTTATTTATGAGCATCTGCTAGGTAGACATAAAGAAAACTCCTTCTGTTCGGATACAGGCTGTTTCAAATTGGTGGTACTGCAGTGATTAGTGAGGTGACACTGCGTCCTAACGACAGGCCCCCTAAGGGTACCCGCCGGGGGGTCTTAGTGATGGTATAACCCTCATAGATAGGAAGCCTGGACATAGATGGAAACTGTTGTAGCCACGAGGTCTTTAAGATCCTCCATTTATCTTTTAAACCTGCACTGTCTGGTTTCTTGATAGTATCTCTATGTTAAAGCCCTTTGCCTGCCTTTTTTTTAACACAAGCACTCCTTCCAACACATGCAAACAGCCACGATAAACTAGATATCGCTCATTACAGCGTGCCACTCGTAATCTGGCCCACAATAGGCAGGAGATCTAGGGTCAAATGTAGGCCACACTCTTTCAAAGCTGACTGGTCATTTATAGAGCACTTTGTAGTCCCAAGAGTAGAGGACTGCAGCAAGCCTTCCTGGGTTTAGCTAGGAAGGTTTCTGTTTGAAAGAATTTATAATGAAAATGTTTTAATTGAAGATGTAAATGTAAATTTAATAATATGTAATGTGTTAGCTTTGTCTCAAACTCAACAAAATATAGTTGTCAATTAATGTAATAGTGAAAATTCTGAAAATACATCTAATAATCAAGCTATAATTATTTATTATGATGAAAAAGAAAGTAATGTGTCAGTTCAGGAAAATAGAAATACAATTTCTGCTGAAGGGCAATTTTATCACTATGTAAATTCAACATAACCTCATTCTTGAAGATTTTAATATATTAGATAATAAAAAAATTAGAAAAACAATATGAAGAAATGAAAGTGCCAAATGATTCTGGTAATGAAATAAATGTTACATTAGAAAAAAAAAGTAATTGATATTTTCAATCAATAAGTGAAACATTAAATAAAATTGTAGGTTATATGCAAAATGTAACATAAATATGTTGAATGACAACAATGTTAACAATGAGAGTTTCACTCAAACATTATCTGTAAATTTGTCTGAATCGAATTATGTTGAACCTTCAAACTCACATTCAAAAAACGTATTAACATTTATTTTTAACAATTTATTAACAAATTAAAATGTAATAAACATTAGTAAACATATAACTACTTATGAAAAGAAGCCCCCCCCCCCCTGTGTCTTTCCACTCTCTTAAAAAAAAATCTTCTTTACTTTTGAATAAGTAACCCGGGGTACTGATGTCTTTTCAATTTTGTTGGTTAAAGAACATTTGTTTTTTTGCATTTTAATTAGTTTTTGTATAACATATCATTAATTTCATTCAGCAAATATATATCCATTGCTTCTTGACCATTCTCTGTATGTTTTTCTAGAAAAAGTTATAAAGAAAGGAATCATATTATCATTATTTCATATGCATATACATAAAATACATAGCCATTTATAATAAAATTAACAAAATAAAAAGCAATTATATATATATATATATATATATATATATATATATATATATATATATATATATATACATATATATATATTGTAAATTTAAAATTGAATCATCATTATTATCCTCTTCAACTATATTTTCTTCTGATGTACTCTGTAATTCAATGTCAAAATAGACATAAAAAAAACAAAATTATACCATGGTAATTCATGAACAAAGTTAATAATTTAAACATCAAAGCAAGTGCGCCACAATGGATTAATGACAAAAGTTAAATATTTTATAAATGGTTATTGTTATACTGAAACTTTTGTCTTTTATGCACTACGGTATTCTGTATTTGCTGTATTATTAGCACAACCTCAATAAAAAAAATATTAAATTAAAAAAAAAATATTTTTCAAGATTATTTTTTTTTTTAAAAAATACAAAAATAACATATTAAGAATAAAGATGCAAACTTATTTAAAAAAAAAGTTTTTCATTTAATAAAATAATACCATGAGATTCAGATTTTTTTTTTTTAATTTGCTGAATGCTCCCATCATTGTATTTTACATCACATTCATCTTGCTGATCACCGGTACTTATTAACTATTCAGCATCTGCTATAATGGTAAATCTAAATTTAGTAATTTAACCCCTTAAGGACAAGGCCATTTTTCATTTTCTTTCCCTTAAGGACCAGGGCTATTTTTACATTTCTGCGGTGTTTGTGTTTAGCTGTAATTTTCTTCTTACTCATTTACTGTACCCACACATATTATATACCGTTTTTCTCTCCATTAAATGGAATTTCTAGAGATACCCTTATTTTCATCATATCTTATAATTTACTATAAAAAGATTATAAAATATGAGGAAAAATGGAAAAAACACACTTTTTCTAACTTTGACCCCCAAAATCTGTTACAAATCTACAACCACCAAAAAACACCCATGCTAAATAGTTTCTAAATTTTGTCCTGAGTTTAGAAATACCCAATGTTTGCACGTTCTTTGTTTTTTTTGCAAGTTATAGGGCAATAAATACAAGTAGCACCAAACTACTTTTTTTCAAAATTAGTGCTAGTTACATTGGAACACTGATATCTGTCAGGAATCCCTGAATAGCCATTGACATGTATATATTTTTTTTAGCAGACATCCCAAAGTATTGATCTGGGCCATTTTGGTATATTTCATGCCACCCTTTCACCGCCAAATGAGATAAAAAAAATTGTTCACTTTTTCACAATTTTTTTCACAAACTTTAGGTTTCTCACTGAAATTATTTGCAAACAACTTGTGCAATTATGGCATAAATGGTTGTAAAAATTTCTCTGGGATCCCCTTTGTTCAGAAATAGCAGACATATATGGCTTTGGCGTTGCTTTTTGGCAATTAGAAGGCTGCTAAATACTGCTGCGCACCACAAGTGTATTATGCCCAGCAGTGAAGGGGTTAATTAGGGAGCATGTAGGGAGCTTCTAGGGTTAATTTTAGCTTTAGTGTAGTGTAGTAGACAACCCCAAGTATTGATCTAGGCCCATCTTGGTATATTTCATGCCACCATTTCACCGCCAAATGCGATCAAATGAAAAAAAAAACGTTACATTTTTCACAATTTTAGATTTCTCACTGAAATTATTTACAAACAGCTTGTGCAATTATGGCACAAATGGTTGTAAAAGCTTCTCTGTGATCCACTTTGTTCAGAAATAGCAGACATATATGGCTTTGGCGTTGCTTCTTGGTAATTAGAAGGCCGCTATATGCAGCTGCGCACCACACGTGTATTATGCCCAGCAGTGAAGGGGTTAATTAGGGAGCTTGTAGGGAGCTTGCAGGGTTAATTTTAGCTTTAATGTAGAGATCAGCCTCCCACCTGACATATCACACCCCCGATCCCTCCCAAATAGCTCTCTTCCCTCCCCCACCCCACAATTGTCCCCGCCATCTTAAGTACTGGCAGAAAGTCTGCCAGTACTAAAATAAAGGTATTTCCAAAAAAAAAAACATGTTTAGGATCCCCCCTTAGCACCCAACCTCCCTGATCCCCCCTCAAACAGCTCTCTAACCCTCCCCCTCTAATGTGTTGGTAGCCATCTTGGGTACTGGCAGCTGTCTGCCAGTACCCAGTTTACAATAAAATATATTTTTTATTATTTTTTTATAATCTTTCTGTAGTGTAGCTTGCCCCCCACCTCCCTCCCTCCTAGATCCCTTAGATCACTTTTATTTTTATTTATTTTTCCCACTTTGTGTTCAAATATTTTCTTTAGTGTAGCGGTTCCCACCCACTCCCTACCCATGCCAGGCTCCCCCACAATTAGTAATCTTTTTTTTATTTATTTTCAGATTATCTATTTTCTTTGTTTTATCTTCCTTTATTGTAATAAAAGGTTTCACAGATATTCCTCTTCTCTTTGTCATAGATATTTTATTTGTTTTGTTTTTTTTTCTCTTCATTTTGTATTTTCTTTCAATGGTTGTCTTCTTGTTTAATCAGTTTATTTATTATATTACTGCAATTGGTCATTTCCTATTTGATTATCTCCCTATTTTACTTCCCTGTTATTTATATTATTATTATTTTTATTATTATTTTTATCGGTTATTTGTAGAGCGCCAACAGATTCCGCCGCACTGTATATATCTATACACTCTAGTTTATGACAAGGTCTGACTGACAAATAAATCCTGATAATTATATTTAGTGGAAACCACCTGACTATACCATAACTTCAGCAGTCAGCAGTGACACTGAATCTTATGTAATCTGTATATTGATGATTCCCAGACGGCTTCTAAAATAAGTACAAATAAACTCCAAAACAGCCCTCAGTTTATGGTTGTTATTAAATTCATGTATAATCAGAAAAGCTCTTTATCTTTTCTATTTCTTAATTATTCTGTTTAGTTATGCCAAATAAAAGATTGAACTAATCAGAAGAAAGAAAGGACCCAGTTTAACCTCAAAAGACATCAGTCCTAACTCGTTAATTAGTGGGTTTAGTAAGATCGGAGGCTCTCTTTTGCTCTCTCCCCCTCTCTTCTGCTCTCTCTTTCCTCCTCTCTCTATTTTGCTCCCCCTCCCCCTCTCTTTTGCTCTCTCTCCCCTCTCTTTTGCTCTATCTACCCCCCTCTTTTGCTTTCTTTCCCCCCCTTTTGTTTGCTCTCTCCCCCCTCTCTTTTGCTGTCTCTCTCCCTCTCTTTTGCTGTCTCTCTCCCTCTCTTTTGCTCTCTCCCCCTCTATTTTGCTCTCTCTCCCCTCCTCTCTTTTGCTCTCTCTCTCCCTTCTCTTTCCCCCTCTCCCCTCTCTTTTGTTCTCTCCCTCCTCTCTTATGCTTTCTCCCCCTCTCTTTTGCTCTCTCTCCCCCCCCTCTTTCCCCCCTCTCTTTTGCAGTCTCTCCCCTATCTTTTGCGCTCTCCCCTTCTCTTTTGCTCTCTCTCTCCCCCTCTCTTTTGCTCTCTCTCCCCTCTCTTGTGCTCTCTCCCCCCTCTCTTTCCCCCCTATCTTTTGCACGCTTTCTCTCTCCCCTCTTTTGAACTCTCCCCCCTCTCTTTTGCTCTCTCTCCTCTCTCTTTTATCCTTTCTCCCCCTCTATTTTGCTTTCTCTCTCCCTCTCTTTTGCTCTCTCTCCCTCTCTTTTGCTCTCTCTCCCCTCTCTTTTGCTCTCTCTCCCCTCTCTTTTGTTTTCTCTCTCCCCCTCCTCTTTTCCTCTCTCTTTTGTGCTCTCTCTTCGCTTCTCTTTTGCTCTCTCCCCCTCTCTTTTGCACTTTACCCCTCTCTTTTGCTCTCTATCTATCCCCCTCTCTTTTGTTGTCTCTCTCCCTCTCTTTTGCTCTCTATACCCCCCTTTTTTGCTCGCTCTCTCTCTCCCCTCCTGTCTTTTGATCTCTCCCACCTCTCTTTTGCTGTCTCTCCCTCTCTTTTGCTCTCTCTCTCTATCCCTCTCTTTTGAGCTCTCTCACGGCCCCGCACGGCCCTGCCCACGGCACACCTGGCCCCACCCGCATCACGCCCTGACTTAGCACATCCTCGCCCACATCACGTCCAGCGTCTCACGTCCAGATGCCAGTAGGTCAGTATGTAGAAGGCCAGGTGTGTTTGTCCTCGCGCAATCTCTACTGCGCATGACAGCTTCGGACAAACACACTTGGCCTTTTATATTATAGGATATCACTGTATCAACAGTTAATTAGCCTGCAAAATTCTATTCAAGAGCCAATAAGCTTGAAGCTAATTAGGGATATCGCTTAGTAAAGTCACAAATGTTCTATGGTTGAAACCAGAGTTGGAATTTATATCTAATTTGTATAAATTATATAATTTTAATTTCTTAAGCATGCTAAATTCAAATATATTTAAAAAAAAAACTATGCACGTTCTTTTTTTTATCACTCAAATAATAATAATAATAATTCTGCATGAAAAAAATATCTATTTTGCACAGGTTCCTTTCTTGCTCTTCGTATGATGCATCTCAGTAAAAAATAAAGAACACACTGGTTGATCTTTAAATGTCAAAATATATTATAAAAACAACTGAATATTTAAAACATGGCAGGTTAACCATATAAAATAATTAATAACATTATATATTAGACTTGTGGAATCCAAAATAAAACGTTTAATACAAATTTTTTATAACAAATATTCAGGGGACTGTGTTTTCCCGAATACTCATGGGCTGCACTATTTGGAACAGGTTTAGCTTAAAACAAGCAAATACTAAATATTAGTTATATATTTACATTTGTTTTTGTTAAAACAAATGTAAATATTTAAAAGCTACAGGTGAATAGTTTTTTCTGGATGTTATACACGCCTGAAGCGCACTGCAGAGCGTTGCTAAACTTGTCCTCTTTTTCACAGAGCTCTAATAAGAGGCTTAGCAATTCCGGCTACGAAGACCTGCGCTAAAGGATCTTCTCCGTTAGTAGCCCCTAATTTGTTTGTAAGGGAAACAAATGAATATTGATGAATTTGTTATGTACCCCCACCTTGTTCTCTCTTACCCTTATATGCACACAGAGGCTATCCTGTCCTTATGCACATCCCATCAATTTAGCATTCACCCTTATATGCACACAGAGACTATCCTGTACATATGCACATATCTTCAGTTTAACATTCACCCTTATATGCACACAGAGGCTATCCTGTCCTTATGCACATCCCATCAGTTTAACATTCACCCTTATATGCACACATAGGCTATCCTGTCCTTATGCACATACCATCAGTTTAACATTCACCCTTATATGCACACAGAGGCTATCCTGTCCTTATGCACATACCATCAGTTTAACATTCACCCTTATATGCACACAGAGGCTATCCTGTACATATGCACATCCCATCAGTTTAACATTCACCCTTATATGCACACAGAGGCTATCCTGTCCTTATGCACATCCCATCAGTTTAGCATTCACCCTTATATGCACACAGAGTCTATCCTGTCCTTATGCACATCCCATCAGTTTAACATTCACCCTTATATGCACACAGAGGCTATCCTGTCCTTATGCACATCCCATCAGTTTAACATTCACCCTTATATGCACACAGAGGCTATCCTGTCCTTATGCACATCCCATCAGTTTAACATTCACCCTTATATGCACACAGAGGCTATCCTGTCCTTATGCACATCCCATCAGTTTAGCATTCACCCTTATATGCACACAGAGACTATCCTGTACATATGCACATCCCATCAGTTTAGCATTCACCCTTATATGCACACAGAGGCTATCCTGTACATATGCACATCCCATCAGTTTAAAATTCACCCTTATATGCACACAGAGGCTATCCTGTCCTTATGCACATCCCATCAGTTTAGCATTCACCCTTATATGCACACAGAGACTATCCTGTACATATGCACATCCCATCAGATTAGCATTCACCCTTATATGCACACAGAGGCTATCCTGTACATATGCACATCCCATCAGTTTAAAATTCACCATTATATGCACACAGAGGCTATCCTGTCCTTATGCACATCCCATCAGTTTAGCATTCACCCTTATATGCACACAGAGACTATCCTGTACATATGCACATCCCATCAGTTTAGCATTCACCCTTATATGCACACAGAGGCTATCCTGTACATATGCACATCCCATCAGTTTAACATTCACCCTTATATGCACACAGAGGCTATCCTGTCCTTATGCACATCCCATCAGTTTAACATTCACCCTTATATGCACACAGAGGCTATCCTGTCCTTATGCACATCCCATCAGTTTAACATTCACCCTTATATACACACAGAGGCTATCCTGTCCTTATGCACATCCCATCAGTTTAACATTCACCCTTATATGCACACAGAGGCTATCCTGTACATATGCACATCCCATCAGTTTAACATTCACCCTTATATGCACACAGAGGCTATCCTGTCCTTATGCACATATCATCAGTTTAACATTCACTCTTATATGCACACAGAGGCTATCCTGTACATATGCACATCCCATCAGTTTAACATTCACCCTTATATGCACACAGAGGCTATCCTGTACATATGCACATCCCATCAGTTTAACATTCACCCTTATATGCACACAGAGGCTATCCTGTACATATGCACATCCCATCAGTTTAACATTCACCCTTATATGCACACAGAGGCTATCCTGTACATATGCACATCCCATCAGTTTAACATTCACCCTTATATGCACACAGAGGCTATCCTGTACATATGCACATCCCATCAGTCTAACATTCACCCTTATATGCACACAGAGGCTATCCTGTCCTTATGCACATCCCATCAGTTTAACATTCACCATTATATGCACACAGAGGCTATCCTGTCCTTATGCACATATCATCAGTTTAACATTCACCCTTATATGCACACAGAGGCTATCCTGTCCTTATGCACATCCCATCAGTTTAACATTCACCCTTATATGCACACAGAGTCTATCCTGTACATATGCACATCCCATCAGTTTAACATTCACCCTTATATGCACACAGAGGCTATCCTGTCCTTATGCACATCCCATCAGTTTAACATTCACCCTTATATGCACACAGAGGCTATCCTGTCCTTATGCACATATCATCAGTTTAACATTCACCCTTATATACACACAGAGGCTATCCTGTCCTTATGCACATCCAATCAGTTTAACATTCACCCTTATATGCACACAGAGGCTATCCTGTACATATGCCCATCCCATCAGTTTAACATTAACCCTTATATGCACACAGAGGCTATCCTGTACATATGCACATCCCATCAGTCTAACATTCACCCTTATATGCACACAGAGGCTATCCTGTCCTTATGCACATCCCATCAGTTTAACATTCACCCTTATATGCACACAGAGGCTATCCTGTCCTTATGCACATATCATCAGTTTAACATTCACTCTTATATGCACACAGAGGCTATCCTGTCCTTATGCACATATCATCAGTTTAACATTCACCCTTATATGCACACAGAGGCTATCCTGTACATATGCACATCCCATCAGTTTAACATTCACCCTTATATGCACACAGAGGCTATCCTGTCCTTATGCACATCCCATCAGTTTAACATTCACCCTTATATGCACACAGAGGCTATCCTGTACATATGCACATCCCATCAGTTTAACATTCACCCTTATATGCACACAGAGGCTATCCTGTCCTTATGCACATATCATCAGTTTAACATTCACCCTTATATGCACACAGAGGCTATCCTGTCCTTATGCACATCCCATCAGTTTAACATCCACCCTTATATGCACACAGAGGCTATCCTGTCCTTATGCACATCCAATCAGTTTAACATTCACCCTTATATGCACACAGAGGCTATCCTGTCCTTATGCACATATCATCAGTTTAACATTCAACCTTATATGAACACAGAGGCTAACCTGTCCTTATACACATCCCATCAGTTTAACATTCACCCTTATATGCACACAGAGGCTATCCTGTACATATGCACATCCCATCAGTTTAACATTCACCATTATATGCACACAGAGGCTATCCTGTCCTTTTGCACATCCCATCAGTTTAACGTTCACCCTTATATGCACACAGAGGCTATCCTGTACATATGCACATCCCATCAGTTTAACATTCACCCTTATATGCACACAGAGGCTAACCTGTCCTTATGCACATCCCATCAGTTTAACATTCACCCTTGTATGCACACAGAGGCTATCCTGTAACTATGCACATCCCATCAGTTTAACATTCACCCTTATATGCACACAGAGGCTATCCTGTCCTTATGCACATCCCATCAGTTTAACATTCACCCTTATATGCACACAGAGGCTATCCTGTACATCTGCACATCCCATCAGTTTAACATTCACCCTTATAAGCACACAGAGGCTAACCTGTCCTTATGCACATCCCATCAGTTTAACATTCACCCTTGTATGCACACAGAGGCTATCCTGTAACTATGCACATCCCATCAGTTTAACATTCACCCTTATAAGCACACAGAGGCTAACCTGTCCTTATGCACATCCCATCAGTTTAACATTCACCCTTATATGCACACAGAGGCTATCCTGTCCTTATGCACATCCCATCAGTTTAACATTCACCCTTATTTGCACACAGAGGGTATCCTGTACATATGCACATACCATCAGTTTAACATTCAGCCAGGGGCGGACTTAGACCAATCAGGGCCCCGGGCAAGAATTAGGGAATGGCCCCCACTGTTTCACACTGACCCAAATATATAAAAATTAACATGGTAGCCTCCCTGCCCTGTCCCCACCAGCCCACCCAACCTCCATGGCCGGACATCCAACCTCTAGGTCTAGACCCCACACTCCATAGCCCTCACAGCAACAGACCCCTGACAGGACCCCCCCCCCCCCAAGCAACAAACCCCACATCCAGGCCCAAGGCCCTCATTCTGGCTAGGACCCCCATAAAACCCACACTTAACAGCTTAGTTACTGATAGGACAGCTGTCAGCCCTAGCTTAAGTAGCATAGCAGGAGCCATGAAGATGCCATTTGTGGGCCCCCCTGACATACTGGGCCCTCGGTCCAGGTCCTATTTGCCCAGCTGATCAGTCTGCCCCTGCATTCACCCTTATATGCACACAGAGGCTATCCTGTACATATGCACATACCATTAGTTTAACATTAACCTTATATGCACACAGAGGCTATCCTGTACATATGCACATAAAATCAGTTTAACATTCACCCATATATGCACACAGAGGCTATCATGTCCTTATGCATATACCATTAGTTTAACATTCACCCTTAAATGCACACAGAGGCTATCCTGTCCTGATGCACATCCCATCAGTTTAACATTCACCCTTATATGCACACAGAGGCTATCATGTCCTTATGCACAAACCATTAGTTTAACATTCACCCTTAAATGCACACAGAGGCTATCCTGTCCTGATGCACATCCCATCAGTTTAACATTCACCCTTATATGCACACAGAGGCTATCCTGTCCTTATGCACATCCCATCAGTTTAACATTCACCCTTATATGCACACAGAGGCTATCCTGTACATATGCACATCCCATCAGTTTAACATTCACCCTTATATGCACACAGAGGCTATCCTGTCCTTATGCACATATCATCAGTTTAACATTCACCCTTATATGCACACAGAGGCTATCCTGTCCTTATGCACATCCCATCAGTTTAACATCCACCCTTATATGCACACAGAGGCTATCCTGTCCTTATGCACATCCAATCAGTTTAACATTCACCCTTATATGCACAGAGAGTCTATCCTGTAAATATGCACATCCCATCAGTTTAACATTCACCCTTATATGCACACAGAGGCTATCCTGTCCTTATGCACATATCATCAGTTTAACATTCACCCTTATATGCACACAGAGGCTAACCTGTCCTTATGCACATACCATCAGTTCAACATTCACCCTTATATGCACACAGAGGCTATCCTGTACATATGCACATCCCATCAGTTTAACATTCACCCTTATATGCACACAGAGGCTATCCTGTCCTTATGCACATCCCATCAGTTTAACATTCACCCTTATATGCACACAGAGGCTATCCTGTCCTTATGCACATCCCATCAGTTTAACATTCACCCTTATATACACACAGAGGCTATCCTGTCCTTATGCACATCCAATCAGTTTAACATTCACCCTTATATGCACACAGAGGCTATCCTGTACATATGCCCATCCCATCAGTTTAACATTAACCCTTATATGCACACAGAGGCTATCCTGTACATATGCACATCCCATCAGTCTAACATTCACCCTTATATGCACACAGAGGCTATCCTGTCCTTATGCACATCCCATCAGTTTAACATTCACCCTTATATGCACACAGAGGCTATCCTGTCCTTATGCACATATCATCAGTTTAACATTCACTCTTATATGCACACAGAGGCTATCCTGTCCTTATGCACATATCATCAGTTTAACATTCACCCTTATATGCACACAGAGGCTATCCTGTACATATGCACATCCCATCAGTTTAACATTCACCCTTATATGCACACAGAGGCTATCCTGTCCTTATGCACATCCCATCAGTTTAACATTCACCCTTATATGCACACAGAGGCTATCCTGTACATATGCACATCCCATCAGTTTAACATTCACCCTTATATGCACACAGAGGCTATCCTGTCCTTATGCACATATCATCAGTTTAACATTCACCCTTATATGCACACAGAGGCTATCCTGTCCTTATGCACATCCCATCAGTTTAACATCCACCCTTATATGCACACAGAGGCTATCCTGTCCTTATGCACATCCAATCAGTTTAACATTCACCCTTATATGCACACAGAGGCTATCCTGTCCTTATGCACATATCATCAGTTTAACATTCAACCTTATATGAACACAGAGGCTAACCTGTCCTTATGCACATCCCATCAGTTTAACATTCACCCTTATATGCACACAGAGGCTATCCTGTACATATGCACATTTCATGAGTTTAACATTCACCCTTATATGCACACAGAGGCTATCCTGTTCTTATGCACATCCCATCAGTTTAACATTCACCATTATATGCACACAGAGGCTATCCTGTCCTTTTGCACATCCCATCAGTTTAACGTTCACCCTTATATGCACACAGAGGCTATCCTGTACATATGCACATCCCATCAGCTTAACATTCACCCTTATATGCACACAGAGGCTAACCTGTCCTTATGCACATCCCATCAGTTTAACATTCACCCTTGTATGCACACAGAGGCTATCCTGTAACTATGCACATCCCATCAGTTTAACATTCACCCTTATATGCACAAAGAGGCTATCCTGTCCTTATGCACATCCCATCAGTTTAACATTCACCCTTATATGCACACAGAGGCTATCCTGTACATCTGCACATCCCATCAGTTTAACATTCACCCTTATAAGCACACAGAGGCTAACCTGTCCTTATGCACATCCCATCAGTTTAACATTCACCCTTGTATGCACACAGAGGCTATCCTGTAACTATGCACATCCCATCAGTTTAACATTCACCCTTATAAGCACACAGAGGCTAACCTGTCCTTATGCACATCCCATCAGTTTATCATTCACCCTTGTATGCACACAGAGGCTATCCTGTAACTATGCACATCCCATCAGTTTAACATTCACCCTTATATGCACACAGAGGCTATCCTGTCCTTATGCACATCCCATCAGTTTAACATTCACCCTTATATGCACACAGAGGCTAACCTGTCCTTATGCACATCCCATCAGTTTAACATTCACCCTTATATGCACACAGAGGCTATCCTGTCCTTATGCACATCCCATCAGTTTAACATTCACCCTTATATGCACACAGAGGCTATCCTGTACATATGCACATACCATCAGTTTAACATTCAGCCAGGGGCGGACTTAGACCAATCAGGGCCCCGGGCAAGAATTAGGGAATGGCCCCCACTGTTTCACACTGACCCAAATATATAAAAATTAACATGGTAGCCTCCCTGCCCTGTCCCCACCAGCCCACCCAACCTCCATGGCCGGACATCCAACCTCTAGGTCTAGACCCCACACTCCATAGCCCTCACAGCAACAGACCCCTGACAGGACCCCCCCCCCCCAAGCAACAAACCCCACATCCAGGCCCAAGGCCCTCATTCTGGCTAGGACCCCCACAAAACCCACACTTAACAGCTTAGTTACTGATAGGACAGCTGTCAGCCCTAGCTTAAGTAGCATAGCAGGAGCCATGAAGATGCCATTTGTGGGCCCCCCTGACATGCTGGGCCCTCGGTCCAGGTAATATTTGCCCAGCTGATCAGTCTGCCCCTGCATTCACCCTTATATGCACACAGAGGCTATCCTGTACATATGCACATACCATCAGTTTAACATTCACCCTTATATGCACACAGAGGCTATCCTGTACATATGCACATAAAATCAGTTTAACATTCACCCATATATGCACACAGAGGCTATCATGTCCTTATGCATATACCATTAGTTTAACATTCACCCTTAAATGCACACAGAGGCTATCCTGTCCTGATGCACATCCCATCAGTTTAACATTCACCCTTATATGCACACAGAGGCTATCATGTCCTTATGCACATACCATTAGTTTAGCATTCACCCTTAAATGCACACAGAGGCTATCCTGTCCTTATGCACATACCATTAGTTGTTCTTTCACCCTTATATACACACAGAGGCTATCCTGTCCTTATGCACATCCCATCAGTTTAACATTCACCCTTATATGCACACAGAGGCTATCCTGTACATATGCACATCCCATCAGTTTAACATTCACCCTTATATGCACACAGAGGCTATCCTGTACATATGCACATCCCATCAGTTTAACATTCACCATTATATGCACACAGAGGCTATCCTGTACATATGCACATCCCATCAGTTTAACATTCACCCTTATATGCACACAGAGGCTATCCTGTACATATGCACATCCCATCAGTTTAACATTCACCCTTATATGCACACAGAGGCTATCCTGTCCTTATGCACATCCCATCAGTTTAACATCCACCCTTATATGCACACAGAGGCTATCCTGTCCTTATGCACATCCAATCAGTTTAACATTCACCCTTATATGCACACAGAGTCTATCCTGTAAATATGCACATATCATCAGTTTAACATTCACCCTTATATGCACACAGAGGCTATCCTGTCCTTATGCACATATCATCAGTTTAACATTCACCCTTATATGCACACAGAGGCTAACCTGTCCTTATGCACATCCCATCAGTTTAACATTCACCCTTATATGCACACAGAGGCTATCCTGTCCTTATGCACATCCCATCAGTTTAACATTCACCCTTATATACACACAGAGGCTATCCTGTCCTTATGCACATCCCATCAGTTTAACATTCACCCTTATATGCACACAGAGGCTATCCTGTATATATGCACATTTCATGAGTTTAACATTCACCCTTATATGCACACAGAGGCTATCCTGTCCTTATGCACATCCCATCAGTTTAACATTCACCATTATATGCACACAGAGGCTATCCTGTCCTTATGCACATCCCATCAGTTTAACGTTCACCCTTATATGCACACAGAGGCTATCCTGTACATATGCACATCCCATCAGTTTAACATTCACCCTTATATGCACACAGAGGCTAACCTGTCCTTATGCACATCCCATCAGTTTAACATTCACCCTTGTATGCACACAGAGGCTATCCTGTAACTATGCACATCCCATCAGTTTAACATTCACCCTTATATGCACACAGAGGCTATCCTGTACATATGCACATCCCATCAGTTTAACATTCACCCTTATATGCACACAGAGGCTATCCTGTCCTTATGCACATCCCATCAGTTTAACATTCACCCTTATATGCACACAGAGGCTATCCTGTACATATGCACATACCATCAGTTTAACATTCAGCCAGGGGCGGACTTAGACCAATCAGGGCCCCGGGCAAGAATTAGGGAATGGCCCCCACTGTTTCACACTGACCCAAATATATAAAAATTAACATGGTAGCCTCCCTGCCCTGTCCCCACCAGCCCACCCAACCTCCATGGCCGGACATCCAACCTCTAGGTCTAGACCCCACACTCCATAGCCCTCACAGCAACAGACCCCTGACAGGACCCCCCCCCCCCAAGCAACAAACCCCACATCCAGGCCCAAGGCCCTCATTCTGGCTAGGACCCCCACAAAACCCACACTTAACAGCTTAGTTACTGATAGGACAGCTGTCAGCCCTAGCTTAAGTAGCATAGCAGGAGCCAGGAAGATGCCATTTGTGGGCCCCCCTGACATGCTGGGCCCTCGGTCCAGGTCCTATTTGCCCAGCTGATCAGTCTGCCCCTGCATTCACCCTTATATGCACACAGAGGCTATCCTGTACATATGCACATACCATCAGTTTAACATTCACCCTTATATGCACACAGAGGCTATCCTGTACATATGCACATAAAATCAGTTTAACATTCACCCATATATGCACACAGAGGCTATCATGTCCTTATGCATATACCATTAGTTTAACATTCACCCTTAAATGCACACAGAGGCTATCCTGTCCTGATGCACATCCCATCAGTTTAACATTCACCCTTATATGCACACAGAGGCTATCATGTCCTTATGCACATACCATTAGTTTAGCATTCACCCTTAAATGCACACAGAGGCTATCCTGTCCTTATGCACATACCATAAGTTGTTCTTTCACCCTTATATACACACAGAGGCTATCATGTCCTTATGCACATACCATCAGTTTTAAATTTACCCTTATATGCAAAGAGAGGCTATCCTGTCCTTATGCAATTGCCATCAGTTTTAAATTTACTATTATATGCACAGAGAGGCTATCCTGTCCTTATGCACATACCATCAGTTTTACATCCACTCTTATGTGCACACAAAGACTACCCTGTGTTTATGCACATACCATCAGTTGTTCTTTCATCCTTACGTGCACAAAGAGGCTTTCCTGTCCTTATGCACATACCATCAATTTTACATTCACCCTTATGTGCACACAGAGGCTATCCTATCCTTATGCACATACCATTTGATGATCTTTCACCCTTATGTGCACACAGAGGTTATACTGTCTTTATGTACACACCATCAGTTGTTTTTTCACCCTTATGTGCACACAGAGGCTATCCTGTCCTTATGCACATACCATCAGTTTAGCATTCACCCTTATATGCACACAGAGGCTATCCTGTACATATGCACATGCCATCAGTTTAACATTCACCCTTATATGCACACAGAGGCTATCATGTCATTATGCACATACCATCAGTTGTTCTTTAACCCTTGTGTGCACACAGAGGTTATCCTCTCCATATACAGATACCATCAGTTGTTCTTTCACCCTTATGTGCACAGAGAGACTATCATGTCCTTATGCACATACCTTCAGTTGTATTTTCACCCTTATGTGCATACAGAGTCTATCCTGTCCTTATGTACATGCCATCAGATGTTCTTTCACCTTTATGTGTACACATAACCTATCCTGTCCTTATGCACATACCAACAGTTGTTATTTCACCCTTATGTATACACAGAAGCTTTCTATCCTTATGCACATACCATCAGTTGTACTTTCATATTTATGTGCACACAGAGGCTACCCTGTCCATATGCACATACCATCAGCTGTACATTCACCCTTATGTGCACATAAAATCTATCTGATCCTTATGCACATACCATCAGTTGTTCTTTCACCCTTATGTGCATACAGAGTATATCCTGTACATATGCACATACCATCAGTTGTTTTTAAACCCTTATGTACACACAGAGGCTATCCTGTACATATGCACATACCATCAGTTGTTTTAAAACTCTTATGTGCACATAGATGCTACCCTCTCCTTATGCACATACTATCAGTTGTTCTTTCACCCTTATGTGCATACAGAGTCTATACTGTACATATGCACATACCATCAGTTGTTTTTAAACCCTTATGTGCACATAAAATCTATCTGGTCCTTATGCACATACCATTAGTTGTTCTTTCACCCTTATGTGCACACAGAGGCTATCCTGTCCATGTGCACATGCCATCATTTGTTCTTTAACCCTTATGTGCACACAGAGGCTATCCTATCCTTATTCACATACCATCAGTTGTTCTTTCACCCTTATCTGCATACAGAGTCTATCCTGTACATATGCACATACCATCAGTTGTTTTTAAACCCTTATGTGCACATACAATCTATCTGGTCCTTATGCACATACCATTAGTTGTTCTTTCACCCTTATGTGCACACAGAGGCTATCCTGTCCATGTGCACATGCCATCATTTGTTCTTTAACCCTTATGTGCACACAGAGGCTATCCTATCCTTATTCACATACCATCAGTTGTTCTTTCACCCTTATGTGCATACAGAGTCTATCCTGTACATATGCACATACCATCAGTTGTTTTTAAACCCTTATGTGCACACAGAGGCTATCCTGTACATATGCACATACCATCAGTTGTTTTTAAACCCTTATGTGCACATAAAATCTATCTGGTCCTTATGCACATACCATTAGTTGTTCTTTCACCCTTATGTGCACACAGAGGCTATCCTGTCCATGTGCACATACCATAATTTTGTTCTTTCACCCTTATGTGCACACAGAGGCTATCCTATCCTTATTCACATACCATCATTTGTTCTTTCACCCTTATGTGCACACAGAGATTTTCCCTTTCTTATGCATATACTCTTAAGTGATTCTCTACACTTATGCACACCCATAGGCTATCCTGTCCTTACGTGCACACCCTCTCCTAATCTTACGTGCACATTAAGGCTCTCTTCAAATATTCACACATACATAACCTGATACACTTATACTCACCCTCTTCATACCATTAAATAATGTCCAGTTATTGTTTTGCTTTTACACAGACACCAAACACTCTCCTATCCTTGCTCTCAGACCCTAGGCACTCTCTCATCATGCACCTCCAGGCAATCCTTCACCCTTAATTTAAAGCCAGAGTTTAGGTTCCCAATCCAACATTAAATACTATGGAAATTACTTTTTTTCAGATGGTGCCAATGTTTTTTTTTTTTTTTTCTTTTAGATGGTTAAACAAGTAAACAATATATTTTTTAAGATGAAAATATTTTTTAATAGAAAAAAGAATAATTAAATTTAACATCATTCAATAGTTGCTTCATATATTTTATTTTGAATCAAGCATTGATGTGTAATAATAAGTATTGTGAAACAGCTATAAAGAAATGACATGTCTGGTGAATTTTTAGTAAAACTACCGTTTTGTACAGTAAAAAACTTTGCAAAGATACAGATTCTCTATCGAACATTCTAGCATTAAGACAGATTTTTCCTTTGACCTTTAAAGTCGTCAATCTCCGGCCCCTTAAATTACCCACTTATAATCCCCACTTACCCTACTTAAATAAGATACATAACACATAACCATTGGTATAAAATTGGCCGTAGCCAATAACAATAATCTTTAAAATATTAATAAATATAACCTTTCAACCGAACATACATAATGTTCTTAAATAACACAAACATTAAAACATACTGAAAAT
Source organism: Bombina bombina (assembly GCF_027579735.1). NCBI lineage: Eukaryota > Metazoa > Chordata > Amphibia > Anura > Bombinatoridae > Bombina > Bombina bombina. Next base: position 1,246,908,277 of record NC_069501.1, read on the forward strand.
TCCCCACAGCGGTGCTAGTTCCCAAACTAATAAGCAACATGGCCGTCATTCAAAAACTGGACTCAACGAGATACTCGTTGAGCCTGTAACCAAGCACACCCCTTGTCCCTATAATAAACCAGTTGCCCGCTCACCCCATGGAGAGGCAACTTATTCACAACTCCCAATTCACTTGGCCATATTCCTTATATTTTCTGTCTAAGAACTAGCACCCCCGCATTGCTGCGACAAACCTAAAGAAAAGGAAAAACACAAAACATGGGGAGGGTGGGAGGGAGCTGCTACCAAAACAATTTCCTGTCAGGTTGTTGCCTAACTGTTCCCACTCATTCTTTAAATAAGCACCAGCTCGAACCCACCCCTCCCTCTATTCCCACAAACCAATCCAAAGACGGGCCTATTCCTCCAAAGGTCAAGGCCCCTTCACATTACTCCGCACTCCCAGGGGCTTCTTGACCTTTAAAGTCGTCAATCTCCGGCCCCTTAACTTACCCACTTATAATCCCCACTTATCCTACTTAAATAAGACACATAACACATAACCATTGGTATAAAATTGGCCGCAGCCATTTTATTAAATAACAATAATCTTTGGAATATTAATAAATATAACCTTTCAACCGAACATACATAATGTTCTTAAATAACACAAACATTAAAACATACTGAAAATTCCCCACAGCGGTGCTAGTTCCCAAACTAATAAGCAACATGGCCGTCACTCAAAAACTGGACTCAACGAGATACTCGTTGAGTCCGTAACCAAGCACACCTCCACTTTAATAGGGAACCCCTTGTCCCTATAATAAACCAGATGCCCGATCACCCCATGGAGAGGCAACTTATTCACAACCCCCAATTCACTTGGCCATATTCCTTATATTTTCTGTCTGAGAACTAGCACCCCCGCCACAGACTGGTCTGCCCAAGCAGCCCAGTCCCGCCGAACCCAAAGTTTTCCCAAGGATTCCTTGAGATCAAACAAAAATAGCTGCAGGCCAAATTGGTTGAAATGTACCCCATCCTTTAAATAGAATTCTGCAGACCCCTCAACCTTTAAAATCAGTATGGTAAGCCACCCCACCCCCAAGCCTCCTAACAAAAGAACTAATTATCTTATTAATCTTTTTGTGGCTCCTCTCAAGCCTCTCATAATCACAGGCCAACCTCCAAACCAAATGTGGTGTAATTTGTGACCAGATAATTTTCAATTTAAGATGAAGATTGCTAATTCTACCCAAATCCCTCTTAATTCTTCTAACCAACTCCTTCTGAGAAATAAGACCCAAATCATTTCCCCCCAAATGCAAAATCAAAACCTCAGGGTGAGGAAAAATATTACAATAATCTATGAACAAAGGAAACAAATGCTCCCAACACATACCCCGAATCCCAAACCATTTTACTTCCCATTGCCCAACTGGACACCCAAGCTGCAGGCCGCTCATTCTTTTACTGACCTCAGCATTGGCCCAATAAATAAAGGAGTGCCCCATAACCCACATGATCCTCACACCTGAAAATAAAAGAAAAAAACACTCAGAATGTCAATTGATAGGACCACTCACCCCCAACCCTCCTTAAACTCTCAATTCAGGCCTCACATAAGACTTGTAACGATTGGATCCCCATCTCCCAATCCGCTTTACTACATCCTCCCTCAACCCTAATATAGAAGCCTCCGTTGCAGCCCCTATACGAAAGGAATGAGACCCAAACTCCGACGGAGTAAGACCTAACATCCCAACTGACCCTTTTAATATAGCCCGGAACTGATATTGGGACAAAAAGGACCCATCTGAATGGATTAGCAACAGGCCTCCTTGTAAAGGCCGTATGACCCCATAATGTGACAATATCTGACAAGGACAAACTAATGACCCACTAGGGAATGACACTATATTCTTCACTTTCCCACAAATATCAGTTTTAATACCCCTCAATAAAATTTCAACCCTTTGCTCCCCCCATAGCACATCCTCCCTCTGCAAACCCCCAGGAACCCTTCTACTTGGGCTCACTAACGCAGATATTCGAAAGGCCCCAAAAAAGGCTAAAACGAAGGCCGTGCGAAATAAGGTTATTTCAAATGTTGAGGAACAAATATTAGGCAGCACTCCCCAAATTGTTCCAAGTAATGCAAATGTAATGGACCTCCTCTTATCTACATTCTTAATCTTCTTTTTTAGGCCCTTAAGAACCTGACAAACCCAGAAAACGTTCGTCACATCACACATACCTAACAATCTAAATCTAAAGGCTAAAGCAGCCAATCTTTTATCCATACTGGATGCTGACAAACCCAAAACTCCCCAATGCCACAACCATTCCAGCAAACAGCCGGTAACATCATCAATTCCCTCCCTAAGTTCAGCCAGTTTCAACCAATTTTCCCATTCCCTCCAAACTGTTACATAAGCAGACCAAGTACCTGGGTCCAAAGAACTCTTTACCAACTCAGCAAGTCCTCCTCCCCAAGCCTCCACAACTGATCCGGGCAACTCCTTCCCACTGCATCCGCCTGAGGTGCCACCTCCCGAAAGCGGCTCCACTGTGAACGAGATAAAGCATCTGCTATCAGATTACACTTCCCAGGAATGTGTTTGGCCCTAACCAAAACATTCATACGCAGACATTTTAAAACTAGCACCCTCAGTAAACGCAAAACTGGCGGGGATGAAGTCGACAACGTGTTAACGGCAGCGACCACACCCATATTATCCATGTGGAATAATATAGATTTGTTCCCCAACTCCCCCTCCCAAACAAACAAGGCTACTAATATAGGGAACAACTCTAAAACAAATGTCCCTGAAAATATGCTCCGAAACCACTACCCCCAGCCGCATCAGTCACCAGATCTAAATCAATGTTGGATACACGAGTTTCCATGAACATTGAAGCTCCATTAAAATCCTTCAGGAACCTCAACCATACACGCAAATCATCTTTGTGCCCTTTCGTCACCCTCACAAATAGATGGGGCTTAAGGACACCAGCTGTGGCCAAAGACATTCTCCTGGAAAACACTCTTCCAATGGGAATGATTCTACAGGCAAAATTCAATATCCCCAAAAGTGATTGCATCTCTCGCAAAGTCACCTTGCATACTCCAAGAAACCGCCGAATCATTTCCACTAAATCCACTATCTTTTCCCCTGGCAACCTACATTCCATCTTGCCTGAGTCAATCGTAATCCCCAAAAATTTGAGGGCCGTGACTGGACCCTTAGATTTTTCCATTGCAATGGGAACCCCAAAATCAGACACCACCAAATAAAAACAGTCCCTCAACTTTAAACAAACATCCGATTCAGCCGGCCCCACAAAAAGAAAGTCATCAAGATAATGTACTATAGACGAAAATCAAGACCTGACCTTCACTACCCACTCCAGAAAAGAACTGAAACATTCAAACAAAGAGCAGGAGATGGAACACCCCATAGGGAGGCAAAGATCCACATAATAGGCTCCATCAAAACAACAAGCCAACAAATAATGAGAAGAAGGATGGACTGGCAGCAATCGAAAAGCCACTTCGATATCAACCTTTGCCAACCAGGCTAAATGACCCACCTCCTTAACCATCTTGACAGCCAGGTCAAAAGATGTATAGGACACTGACGCTAAATCATCCTGAATGCCATTATTCATGGACCCCCCTTTTGGGAAAGACAGGTGATGTATCAGTCTGAACTTCCCCGGGTCCTTCTTAGGCACCACACCCAAAGGAGAAATGTGCAAATGAGAAATTGGAGGGGCTCCAAAAGGACCAGCCATGCGCCCCAACGAAACCTCCTTTTCTAGCTTACCCCGCACAACTTCAGGCCACTCCCTAGCTGACTTCAGGTTACCTCTATAATGGACTACACCCCCCTGTGGATAGGATTTTAAAACTGTATTCGAAACCATGCCACAACAACAATTCCTTTTCATTACAACCCTTCTGCTTAGCGTAATGGACGAGCCACCGCTCCATACCGCTTACCCTCACTGGCGTTGTTCCCTTTGTCAGGCAATTCTGCAACTCCCCCCGTTTTGTTCTTCCTGAAACACTTGGAGTATGAATGTGCTCCCCCACATCCCGAACACTCATGTCTGAATTTACAAGTTGATCCCCATTTGCACACTTTCTCATTGAAAGCGAAGCAGAAACCCTTTTTGACTGCTGCCGACGACCCATTCTTAAGCGACCCGCCCGCTCCCCCATGAAAAAGCTGCAATGATCGGAGCGGTGTCATGATCTTGAGCCATAGACCCATGTCCCGATCATCCCATTTCATCTCAGGCTTAACCGACAGTCATTGACGAAACTGCTCGTCATAAGCCTATCAAGCCATACCCCCATAAGTCCGTTGAGCAGCCGCAACCTCATCTAAATAGCAAAATAATGCCGCTCCCTGTTCCAGGAACTTGGCAGCCAACACACTGGCATAAATAACAAACACTTTAAACCAATTGGTAAACGTTTTTGGTAACTTCCTATACCACTTTTTTCTCTCTTCCTCAGGGATTTCAAAGGACTGGTCAAGCGGTAAGAGTGAAAATAATTCAATAAATTCCCATTTCCAGATCTTTTCCCTCAATTCCACCGTCAGGTGCATGCCCAAAGGACCAATCGAACACAGACAAGACCTGGACAAGGCCGTATCAGCAATCTTAAGTTCCAGTCCCCCCAACCCCTTACCCTCAATGTTAGCAGCCTTTGAATGAGGCACCTTGGCTGCCTGAGCCTGAATTGTCACTCCCTTGTCCAACCTCAACTGGCCCACCCACTGTCACATTTGTCATCGAAATCCCAGGAGGAACCCAAGAACTGGCAACCCCTACTGCTCCCTGAGCACTAGACCCTTCTATCTTAGCTAACAAATCCCTTAAACCCGCTACAACAGTAACTGCTATAGAATCCAAATCCCCCCCAACTTTTTCAACCCCAACATTCAAAACTCTTGTACCAGCCCCCTCCGTACCTGATCTAGGTTCCTGTGTAGCCGGGGACTGATCCTTTTGAGATGCAGCCGTAACCCGGTAGACCTAGGTTCCGTATCAGCTGTCTCCTGTTGAATTCCCTCAGCCTGCAAAACAGAAACATGTGACAAACCCCCCAATGGCGCCCATAACCCCACACCCCTCTGAGCTGTAGAAATACCCAAAACACTATCAGCCACTACCCCTCTCCCCCTCTTAGGAGCTGTAGCCCCAGACCCTGCTCCACTTGCATCCCCATAACTCCTGCGCTGTCTACCCCTACTGTACATTCTCCCACCTCCCAGCCTATTTGGCCATTGTACAGATACAACAGAGCTTTTTAATACTGTAAAGTGACCCCTTCCTACCTCCCCCCTATGGCCAGTATCAAAACCCCTGGCTGTACTCACCGCTGTCCTTTCTTCCCTCAAATCAGCACGTCCCGACATAGGAACGCCGTCCTCCATATCCAGCATGATATTATCCGTCCAAGAATCTTGTAGGCCATAAGCTTCCCCGCTCAGACCGTCTTCTCCTACCACAAGCAAACCAGAAGAAGTCTCTGGCCGTGACCCAATTATATTCCCTTCTGAAATATAAACATTATTAGAAACAAGCATATGTCCCCCCATATCATAATTCCCACCCCTCAAATCTCTTACTTCACCCCCCGAAACTGAATTACCCAATGACCTGACTGAGATCCTGGACCAGCAAGGAGGACCACCCATCTGAGGAGAAGAAGGTATAATATCTTCCTCAGATGAATCCAAATATAAGGTTAAATCCTCCACGCCAATATCAGTCTCCCCTTCAGGTTGATCCCCGGTTCTTTCCTCCCCCATCAATCTTTTATCAACAACATGTAATTGAAGACCCCCCAAACTGCTACTAGGCCTCACATCCTGGGCCGTCTTTTCCACAGTGTGCACTTGCGCTTCTACAAACTGTGTCATCCCCCATGGGCCGTGATCCCCTACTTCGCTTTCACCCCCAACTCTCTGTCTTTAAACTGGCCCCACAATCCTGTCACTTACCCCCTGCACATTTCTAACCATTATTTTTTCCGGCCTCAATGGACCATCATCTTTATTAGCCTGCTTTTTACCCTTATTAGACCCTTTAAGGACGTAAACGGCCGCCTTACCCTGAACCATCATAACACCGGCCTGTCCGGGGTGGGGCTCCTGAACCGGTTTGATGACGTCACTAGAGTCGGATATACAAGGCTGCCTAATCCCCTCTGCAACTTGACGGCTCACAGAACTGGGTCCTGATTAAGCGGGAAAAACCACGCACAACGACCAACAGAGCTGCTACCAAAACAATTTCCTGTCAGGTTATTGCCTGACTGTTCCTGCTCATTCTTTAAACAAGCACCAGCTCGTGCCAGCCCCTCCCTCTATTCCCACAAACCAATCCAAAGACGGGCCTATTCCTCCAAAGGTCAAGACCCCTTCACGTTGCTCCGCACTCCCAGGGGCTTCTTTCTTTTGTTGAAAGTTGATGTTTTTGTAATGAAAAATGTAATTGCTGTGAAAATGGAAAATTGTTTGTTTTGTAGTGGGAAACACAAAGCTATATATAGAAGCAAATAACATATAATACTGATGTCCTTAGAAAACAAATCATATAATTCATCAGAGATACAAAACAAATTAACTAAAATTTATATTATGATTACCATATTTATAATAATATGAATATGGCATAATGTTAATTTGCTTAGATTTTTTTACTATTATATGCAACTCTTGTGAAACTATAAACGTGGTTTATATTCAAAAGGCAATCACAACTTTAATCAGCTCTCAATGCAAGAAGACTGAATGCCCAAAATAACAGGAATATGTGAGAGGAACATGGTGGAGTTTAATGATCTGAACCACGTTCATATTGAAACTGCTACCGATGTTTATTTCCATTTGCAGAAAATCAATAATTCATTACTTTCCAGTCTGTTTAATTAACCCTTTCTTACAAAGGTTTGGTGACAACATGTTAAGTTATATTGGAGCTTTTTAATACATTTTTAAAGGTACACAGAAGTAAAAATTTAACGTTGATGATTCAGATGGTGTGTACAGCTTTAAATAGTTCAAATGTACCTATTTCCTTAAGAGCATACTAAAGGTAAGCTAAGCACTGTGCAGGTATCATGAGCACTATATAACAGCAGTGCTTGGCACAATGTTACATATATTTAGTGCTCAAAACACATGCACGTTCCTGGGCCTACCTTAGTATGCTCTCATCTTTCAACAAAATTACAAAGAGATCAACACTATAATCCATCCCCATTTCTATGTAAACGTTGTACGGAGCCTCGGGTAATATTTTTAAAAAATTCTAATGTCATCCCAATCAATTTGCTGTCAAATCATTTTAAAGGGACAATGCACTGTAAAATGTACTCTTTAATGTGTTCCCGATTATCTATTTTACTTGCTGAGTACATTAAAGGGACAGGAGAGAGAGAAGAGAGAGACGAGAGGAGAGAGAGACGAGAGGAGAGAGAGAAGAGAGGAGAGAGAGAAGAGAGAGAAGAGAGGAGAGAGAGGAGAGAGAGAGGAGAAAGAGGAGAGAGAGAAGAGAGGAGAGAGAGAGAGGAGAGAGAGAAGAGAGGAGAGAGAGAAGAGAGAGAAGAGAGGAGAGAGAGGAGAGAGAGAGGAGAAAGAGGAGAGAGAGAAGAGAGGAGAGAGAGAGAGGAGAGAGAGAAGAGAGGAGAGAGGAGAGAGAGGAGAGAGAGGAGAGAGAGGAGAGAGGAGAGAGAGAAGAGAGGAGAGAGACGAGAGGAGGGAGAAGAGAGACAAGAGGAGAGAGAGAAGAGAGGAGAGAGAGGAAAGAGAGGAGAGAGAGAATAGAGGAGAGAGAGAAGAGAGGAGAGAGAGAGAAAGAGAGAGAGAGAGAGAGAGAGAGAGAGGAGAGAGAGAGAAGAGAGGAGAGAGAGAAGAGAGGAGAGAGAGGAGAGAGGAGAGAGAGAAGAGAGGAGAGAGAGAAGAGAGGAGAGAGAGAAGATAGGAGAGAGAGGAGAGAGGAGAGAAGAGAGAGAAGAGAGGAGAGAGAGAAGAGAGGAGAGAGAGAAGAGAGGAGAGAGAGAAGAGAGGAGAGAGAGAAGAGAGAGAGAGAAGGGAGATAGAGAGAGAGAGAGGGGAGAGGAGAGAAGAGAGAGAAGAGAGGAGAGAGAGGAGAGAAGAGAGAGAGGAGAGGAGAGGGAGAAGAGAGGAGAGAGAGAAGAGAGGAGAGAGAGAAGAGAGGAAAGAGAGGAGAGAGAGGAGAGAGAGGAGAGAGAGGAGAGAGGAGAGAGAGAAGAGAGAAGAGAGGAGAGAGAGAAGAGAGGAGAGAAGAGAGGAAAGAAAGGAGAGAGAGGAGGGTGGAGAGAGAGGAGAGAGAGAAGAGAGGAGAGAGAGAAGAGAGTAGAGAGAGAAGAGAGGAGAGAGGTGAGAGAGAGGAGAGAGAGAAGAGAGGAGAGAGAGAAGAGAGGAGAGAGAGAAGAGAATAGAGAGAGAAGAGAGGAGAGAGGTGAGAGAGAGGAGAGAGAGAAGAGAGGAGAGAGAGAAGAGAGGAGAGAGGTGAGAGAGAGGAGAGAGAAGAGAGGAGAGAGAGAAGAGAGGAGAAAGAAGAGAGGAGAGAGAATTATTTTTTTAAGTTCTATTGACTGAGCAAGTAGCATGTGCAGAGTAATTTCAGTGTGCTTTGCATAACCATTGTTAAAGGGCCAGTTGCATAATTAACACCTGCATGATACAAAGACAATGCAATAACACTTATGGGGCGATTTATCAAGAACCGAATGGCCCCTTATACCCCTGTTTCCATGCGAGCCTTCAGGCTCGCCGGAAACAACAGTTATGAAGTTAAGACCGCTGTTCCTTAACTGGTCCGCTACCTCTGAGGCTGCAGACATCAATCCGCCCGATCCTATACAATCGGGTTGATTGACACCCCCTGCTAACGGCCTATTGGCCGCAAATCTGCAGGGGGTGGCATTGCACAAGCAGTTCACCAGAAATGCTTGTGCAATGTTAAATGCATACCGCGTATGCTGTCGGCATTCAGAGATGTCTGTCGGACATGGTACGCTACAGCTTATCATGTCGGACAGACATTGATAAATTGGCCCCTTAGTCTGAACTTCAAATGAGCAGTAGATTTTTTTTCTGACAAATTCCAAAGTTACATCTATTTCCACTCCCCCTGTATCATGTGACAGCCATCAGCCAATCACAAATGCATATACATACCATGTGACAGCCATCAGCCAATCACAAATGTATATATGTATATTCTGTGAATTATTGCAGCTGGTGACTCAAAAAGTGTAAGTCTGTGCACATTTTATGAATGGAAATTAAATGCTTCTTTCATAATTCAGATGGAGAATACAATTTTAAACATCATTCCATTTTATTTCTATTACCTAATTTGCTTCATTTTTTAGATATCCTTTGTTGAATAAATAGCAATGCACATGGGTGAGCGAAACACATGAGGAAACTATGTGCAGCCACCAATTAGCAGCTACTGAGCCTATCTAGAGATGCTTTTCAGCAAAGAATATCAAGAGAATGAAGCAAATTAGATAATAGAAGTAAATTAGAAAATTGTTTAAAATTGCATGATCTTTCTAAATCCTGAATGAAAAAAATTGGGGTTTAATGTCCCTTTAATTGGTTGTTTAAAATTGCATTCTCTGAGTCATGAAAGTTTAATTTTGACTCGTGTCCCTTCAAATTCGAAAACAATTTGGTCTACACGATAAAAAGCTGGGAAGTGCTGTCTGAGGGTTATTAAATCCTTCTAGCTGTGTAATTTGATAAGTGAAAAATGTCTTCATACATGCGTGGCTAAGTAACAAGAATTAGGATTGTAATCAGTAAATCAGGACTGGCGTATGTTTAAGTATAGGGATATTATTCACCAAAACGATAATGAACAGAAATGCTGCCAAAAAAAGCAATGAAAAAATCTGTTATCAATGGCAGCCGTTAACATGCTGAGTGATAATTAGCAAATGATAGACTCTGACTCCCAACCAATAAATGGTTGTTTTTTGTCATTTTGTAATATGTTACACTTTATGCAAAAAATGTGTAGTATTGAACAATAAAAATATATATTTTAAAAATGCATAAATCCTGATTTTATAAAGTCTGTACAGTTTAACAGTGTAATACAATATTTAGAAGAAAAATAAACACATCGTACTTAAATAGGATTGTTTTTCTAGACACTTATGAATTACACATGCTGCAGGGTAAGTAGGGCGGAACATGTATTATGCCTCTGATGAACAGTACAATACAAGTTCCTCCCAGCATTTATACATAGGATTATAAGCCTATGTCATTGGTGATAGTTTTTACCCATGTGGCTCTCAGGCAACTGTGAGATCTCTCATAAATCAGTAGTGTTCATTTACAGGAATTCATGTACCCACTGTTAATGACTGGGATATTCTATGTGCACCTCATAGTAAAGCATGAACCTGAATTAGCGTTAAACTGGAAGTAGACCTAGGTACTGAATGAGAAAACAATGATCCGATACCCTGGGCCCCCACTTATGCAGCTACGGTTATGTTACAATACAGGTGCACTTGTATTCAGCCAAGAACGATAAACAAGCACTTCTGTACTGTATTAAACATAACAACAAATGTGTGTAACAAAAACAGCTGTAGCTGATATGTTAGCGAGATTAAAACTGTTAGACTAAAGGCAGGGGCATCTTTTCAGCTGGGTAGAAAGGCGTCAAATTTACATTTTCAAACTGTTCAATAATCTTCAATAATGATCCAGCAATATCCTTGTCAGTTGATAGATTCATATGTTATTTGTGTTCTTAAAGGGACAGTCTACTTGAAAATGTTTATTGTTTACAAAGATATATCATATATTTATTACCCATTCCCCAGTTTTGCATAACCAACACAGTTATATTAATACATGTTTTAACCTCTGTGAAAACCTTGTATCTAAGTCTCTGCAGACTGCCTCCTTAACGCAGTGCTATTTAAAAACTTGCATTTTAGCCAATCAGTGCTGGCTCATGCGTAACTCCACTAGAGTGAGCACAATGTTATCTATATTGTTCACATGGACTAGCACTGTCTTGATGTGACAAGCTGATAAAATGCACTGAGATAAAGGCGGCCTGCAGGGGCTTAGAAACAGGCAGAGATTAAGAGGTTTAAGTGTTATAAACTTTATTAATATAATAATGTTGGCTGTACAAAGCTGGGGAATAGGAATCAAAGGTGTTATCTATCTAATTAAAAAATAAAACTTTCCCTTTAACAATCCTGATCCCATTAAAAAAAATTAAATGCATTTAAAATATATATTTGTTTTGTGCTGCTGCTGGCTTGTACACATGAACTCCGGATAACCTCATGACCAAATAACAAACATATATATAATATATATATTTTGTTATTTACATTTATGGATGACACCTGTTTTTGTTGCACAATATAACTTGTCTTTGATAGATGTTAGTTATATATGGCTATGGTGGATTCATCTATATCCATCGCTTCTCCATTCATTACATTATTGTATATTTCTCTAAATGGGGACGTTATGAGGCGACATCTCTTCTGCTGGAACTTTTTCTTTGCCCTTTAATGTTTGTGGTGCAAAGTCCACCTGTTATGAAATTCTATTCTGCTTCTACTATTTAGTAACTCTAGGGTTAAAGGAACATGACACCCAAAATCTATATTTTATTATACAGATAGAGAAGCAATTTTAAGCAACTTTCTAATTTACTTCTATTATCACATTTTTATTTTCTCTTGGTATCTTTTGTTGAAAAGCAGGGATGTAATCTCAAGAGACTGCACATGTCGGTGAGCACTATATGGCAGCAGTTTGGCAAAAATGTTATCTATCTGCAAGAGAACTAGATGACAACGCTATTTCCTGTCATGTGGTGCTCCTGTTGGCATAGTGATTATTTGCACTAAACAAATGTGTTTTATGTGTAAATACAATTTGTACCCATTAACCCTTTCGCAACAGGGTTAAAGTGTCTACATCGGAACAACTGTTCCGATGTAGACAAATTGAAACCACGCGATCGTGCACACAATCGCAAGATTTCAATTATTGGATTGCATCTGGGGGGCGTCCCTACAACCCTAGGAACGCCCTCCAGACCGCGATCAAATCCTGAAAGCACAGAAGGCTTCAGGACAGCCGTTAGCTATGACGTTCTATTCCGTCATAATTGCTTTAAAGCCCAGTGTAATTATGACGGAATAGAACGGCATAACAGCATTAAAAGGTTAAAAAGAAAAGTTCAATAACATAGTTGCCCATTTAAAAAAAAATATTCTAGGGACACTTTGCGGCAGAGCAAGCGAGCAGGTATTGACGACCTACTGTTCAACTGCTCCACCCAGTCCTGTGATTAAAACACACCCATTTGATAGTAACAGATAGATACAGATTACAGCACCAAACTCTTACACCTACCCCATAACATTGACAATACCAATGTCTGGAACACACTCTGGGAATATGGTTATTGTTACAACAAAGCACCAACATTTAGCAGACAAATAATATGTGAACCCAATCAATAATAATAACAATATTCCAGTAGGAGTTAATTATATTTGAATAATACACTATTTATATATATTACCCATGGACATCGCTGCAGAATATGTTGGTGCTTCATAAATAAAGTATAATAATAATTATATATATATATTTACACCAAATGTTCAGCATGAGGTGGTATTTTAATATACCAGCCATACAAAAATATTTATGTATACCATTTTAATTAGAGGTAGAGTTTCCTAGACAGAACAGTATTGCAAATACAGACATCTTCCAACCATAGAAACTTTGAATTTCATAATTTGCAGTGATTTTTCATATTCAGTGAAATCACAGTAAGAGACGTCGATATGAAGAGATGTCAAATGAAGTAATGCAATACGCCAAAACAGACTTTTAAAAATGTTCAAGAATAAAAATAATTCCTTTAGTTTAGAAATTGTACCATTAAAGAAAAAAAGAGTCTGCATCACTAGTCAAAATGTATTAAAGTGTCTATTTTAAACAAATAATACATGTGCACATATATTTACAAAATGTTTACTATTAACAGTCATTAATTCTTCCAAAAGACCATAAAAATAGAAGCATTTTTGCACTATTGCAGTAAAGTTATAATGAAACATTATTAATTATTTTAACTGTCCAGTTCTTATATATGATCAATTCGATATATAGGGCTAGATTACAAGTGGAGAGCTAATTTATTGCACACCCGCAAACAGGCAAATTTGCCCTTTGCGGGCGTGCAGTATATAAGAAGCCGTTACAACCTCACGGTAGCATTTAGCACTCAGAGCATTAACCAGAGATCAGATCTCTGGTTAATTTTCTAAAAGTCCCTCAATTGGCCCCAAATTTCAATATAGTAATCTATATTAAAAAAATAAAAATGGTAGCATCTTTATTTTTTAAATAAAGTGCAAAAATCAGTTACAAGGGGCTAAATGTGGGGGCTTAGGGCCTTTACATATAGTTTTATGGGAACTGTGTGCTCCCTGTAAATATATATATATATGAATATATACATATATATTTATGTGTTAATATATGTACTGTATATACACATATTAACACATAAATATAATATGTATATAAGCATATACATATATATTTAAAATTGCTACTCGACTTACCCCATTCGCTGCGCTAGTTCTTATGCTGTGTCTGATGGCATGAGAACAAGGCTCCTGAGCCTATGGAAGCACACTCTCTTGAGTGCAATACTTCCGTGGAATGCAAACATGACCTAGTTTGTAACACCAGCAACATATTACTAAGTTGAGCACAAATATCGCTTTCGCATAAGCAATATTTTGCGCTCAACTCATAATCTGGCCCATATTACAGTATTTAAGGGCTCGGCTGAGTGCTTAAAGACACACAGAAATAAAGGGACATAAAACTACCTTAGATCCACTGTCCTAATAGCCAGCAGCAACGCTTCCTGTTTTAGCATGGGAGCAGGGGAGGAGCTAGGCTGCAGTGTGTCAAATTACTATTAACAGGAGTAGAGACACAGCAAACACTCATCGCAGCTAATCTTACTATGTGATTATGCACAGCACCGGACTGGGTGAGCCGTTGGGGGAAATGGATTTTTGTATTATTAAGTCTCACAGCAATTTTCATATTTTTGCACTATGTGTAGGAAGTGGTGTATGTTTAAAACCCATGCTAATTTCAGTAAACTGCAGACAATATACAGTGCTAAAATATGAAGATTGCTGTCATAATAAATAATGCAAAGATGCAAAAAATAAATTATCTATAATAGTAGCCAAGTAATCCCCCTTCTTTTACAACAAATTAGCACAGCTACTTAACTTGTGAAAGAGCGGTTTGTAAGTGTTTTTTCTTCTGATTTGTGGCAGTTTAAAAAATCAATAATAAGAAGGTGCAGTCAGATGTCCCTGCATAGACTTGCTCTGAGTGATCTCTTGCTGCACACACAGCCTCACCAGCAGCTCCTCCCAAATAACTTGTGTCACACAGGCCTCAGCTCAGCTGCAGCCTTCCAAATCTCCTGGAAGGGGACATTTCCAGGGTAAAAATATCCAAGGACATACAACAAAATCGAGGGACTGTCCCTGGAAATCAGGGACTATTGGCAACTATGCATTAGAGATCATTTGTTGACTGACACTTTGTAAAAGGAATTGTGCAGTAATTCCTCCCCTCACTAAGGGCCTGATATTCAAAACATTGCTGCTCAGACGAGATATTGTTAGAAGTCTTGTCGATACTGTGAGCCCTTAAAAATACAAATTTTATCTTGAGAAATGTTTATGTTGCTATGCAGTGCCCTTTATGTTAGAGACTCTGGCATTACAATGCAAGATCTAAAAATGATCCCAAAGATTTTGTGTGATTTCTCTCCACACCAGTAAGGATTTGAATATCAGGCCATGAAAGAGATTTCTACAGAAGCATCACATGTTTATTGGAACACTTCCATCTAAGGAGCTGATGATTACAAATTTATATTTAAATTGACATGCACAGATCCCATGGTAAATATTGCCTTTAAAACGATCCCTGAGGGGTCTCATAATTCTATCAAGGCTTCTTATAGAATCCAGAGAGATTTAGAGAATCTAGCCCTAAGAGTTAGATGATCAAAGACTTGCTGGCTTGTACAGAAATCACACAAAATCTTTGTGGTTTTGGGGGCGGAGCTTGGCCACGAACAGAGATGGCAGCTTGCTAGCGCAGCTCCTAGGCCCTTGTCCTCAGATCAGTTAAAATAAATATAGCTAGCAGCCTAAAATAAGCATTATATAGCAGATTCAATGCTCTAACAACTTTTGTGGGGAAGACCGGAGATTTTAGGTGCAACAACTTATTCTTACGGCACCATATGGACAGAGGCGCACCACAGAAAAACCCAGGCGAGTAGCCCCCACGACCACGAGCAAGAAGAAAACTGGGAAATATCAATCGGTGCCGATGAGAGACACACAGCTGGAGGGACCTGCACTAGCCTCTCCGATAACGGAACAGAGAGACCCTAAGATCGCAGCACACGCGGTCACAAATAGGAGGTGAGGGGATACACAGGCCGCATCACCAGAGAAAGTGCTTGCAAGGGAAGCACCGGCACATGTCACACTACGCAGGAGACTCACCCGGTACAACTAGAACGGCAGAGAAAGGCTGGTGGGGCTAGAGAGTGGGTGGCATCGCCCAGCAGGCACAGCGGACAGAGACACCAGGGCGGATAGTATGACCGCGCCACGTGGAGGGTAAGCAACGGTAGTCACCGCATCACGGATGCTACATGGCAACTAGCATAAAAACACAGCCAAATAACAGTGCATCATACACAACACACCCAGCATTGGCTATAGTGTACAAGAAGTAATACCCGCTGTGAAACTAAAGGGACATAACGACGAACACAACTGTATAGCAGGCATAAAATACTGGGTATAGAGACTTTAATAATAGCACCACAAGTGGCAGGCCGTGCGACAGAAAAGGACATAAGGCAGCTAAAAACTGGTAAAGGGAGTTAAATCATAGCCTCTAAACTACGCTCACTCTCCTGAAAGGGCACCCCAATCTGACTTGTAATTTATTCACAGTTGCTAACAGCGCAGATCGAGGCCTAATACACTGAGGGCCAAACCCTGGTAGCACAAGCAATAGCACCCAAATAGAGCCTAAGTAATTAGTTAACAATAAGACCTGCCCCAAAAATAAGCTCTGTGGTCACATAGCAGGGTAATGCCGGCCAAAAAAACGCTAAAAGCGGACACTAACCCCAAGACCAAGATGATGGATCATTACTTAAAGTCAGCAGAGGAGACTGCATAACCCCCTTTAGAAATCACACAAAAGCCATCGCCATCAGTGGAACCAAATGAAACAGGCTTAACAACTCATACCGAACATAACAAACACATAGAAATCACAAGGGATGATCTGAAACTGTTGGCCTCTAAAGAGGATATTAAATCTGCCATGGCGGACATGAAGAACATGTTCCAGGAGATGAAAAGGGATATTAAAAGAATAGATAATAGAGTGGTAAACCTTGAAGAAAGCCATGACATTGTCACCCAGGACTTGAACCATCTATCACAACTCCTGTACAACCAAGAGGAAACTATACAAAACCTCCAAGAGAAGGTAGAAGATCTGGATAATAGAGGGTGCAGAAACAATCTGAGGATTAGGGGCATTCCGGAAAGTGTACAAACAACAGCCCTCCCAGGGTATCTACAAGACCTGTTCCGAACCCTTAAAGGCTCCAGCAATGCAGCAGAAGTGGTAATGGAAAGGGCGCACAGGGCCCTAAGGGCCAAACCCTCCCCAAAAGCACCACCAAGGGATGTGATTATAAAATTCCTTAATTACCAAGACAAAGAAGAAATACTACGGCACGCAAGGCAAAAACCACAGTTCACACACGCAGGAATATCTATACAAGTATTTACAGATCTGAGTCCAGCGACCCTACAGAAGAGGAGGGAGCTCCATTTTATTACATCAGTTCTGAGAGAAAGAGGTATACAATACAGATGGGGCTTCCCGGTCTGCATATACGCTTCAAAAGGAGACAAGTTGGCTATGTATAGAGGCCTGGACGACCTGGAACGATTTTGTGAAGTCCTTCAAGTGAACATTGTTCCACCTAAAGACCAGTCAGCTCAGGATAGAAACACCCCGTCAGTACCACGGACACAGAAAGATGGAACTCAGAAAGACTTGTAGATCTCGGAGAAAGGAAAGTGCTATAGGACTTAAATATCTTATGGACAGACTGCTTCTCAACAAGAACTGCTCTTGTCAAGAGGGGTAACGTTTTCAAAGTTATAAAGTTATAAGTTTATGTATCTTATCTGTTAAAATGTTAAAGTTTTATAATGCCATCGCTAAAATTACCGCTACTCATATGCACTAGTAAGTAGATGTAAGATGACCCACTGCTAGAATGCCTTGCACTGCTCTTAGTAAAATAAGATATCCGTATGGATGGGAAGGAATGTTGCATATGGTTAGTTCATATACAATTAAAGGCAGAACATTAAGTGACATTCTTTGTTCCTTACACATGCTCTAGCGACTGAGATCAGCATGAGAACACTACCAAAGCGCTCTCTTATAAATCATTTAAAGAAATACAGGCATGCTCAAAAAGGATTTGTGTGTGAGAACATAATACAGCCTTGATGAAGGCTGGACTTTAGATTGATGCATAGTAAATGTTGAAATGTTGGGTTTAGATGTGTTTATGTTGAATTTAATGCAAAACTAAACTCTATTACAGGGGTACCTTGGACAATAGTAAAATGTAATGTACAATAGTATGTGAAGAGATAATGCCCATATGTATTCCCAAAAAAGCTTAGATACCAATTATGAGAAACCGATGTCTTGGTCTGGCAAATAGACACCTGTTTTATGTTGTGCGGTTGTTTTTGTCAATTTACCTAGCAACACCTTTGCACACACCATCGCTAGAGGAGAGACACAACTAGTGGGAGTAGAGAGGTTACAACACGCTCACGCATCATTTGAAGTAGGGGCACAGACGACATAAAGAGTAGAGCATGGTGGGACACATACATATGAGTCTACTAAGGAAACAAGACACACACTGTACATTGGGTGACTGTGGTGGTGATGTGAAATAGGGCATGGGGACACGCTTAACAACCCATGACCGCCAGCCTGAGGATAACACTAGATCATTGCACACTTTAGGACTTAAAGCAGACGTGCAGCGTAGCTGGGACCTCCCTAGACATCCAGAAACAAATAACAAATTAGATGGAGCAAGATAAGGCTGTTAAGCTTAGTAAATATGAGATTATTGCATATCAGACGACTGGTCTGGGGACAAGGGATAACATCCCCCAATTTAACATAGACATCTAAGATACTACGTGATACACAGCATACAAGTAACACAAACCTATTATTGGAAACACTGCACTCACGGTACAGGGATTGTCAACTCCCACCATAAACTAAAACAAGGCCATGCCTATCACTTCAGCAATGAGAACGCTCCCTCCCACGGGTCACGAAATAACTAACGCGGTGGGCAGGGAGATAGGGGAGGAACATTATAAAACACAAAAACTACGGCTCATCACTATCAATGCTAAGGGCCTCAACAGCCCGGAAAAAAGATCCATCGCTTTTAATGATTTGCGGAAACAAAAAGGTGATATATTATTCATACAGGAGACCCACTTTAAGAGGGGGAGGGAACCAAAGGTATTAAGCCCCAGATATCAAACAAAGTTTTTAGCCTCGGGCCCTACAAAGACAGGGGGGGTGGGAATTCTTATCAACAACAATGTGAAATTCCAGACAACCCATGTAGAAAAAGATAAGGGAGGACGATATATCATAGTTGTGGGTCTTCTGTATAACAGATACATAACATTAGCAAATATATACCTACCCAACCAGCAGCAACATATTACCATGAAGGCAGTAACCCAAAAACTCTTGGAAATAATCAAAGGGGAACTGATAGTAGGAGGGGATCTTAACACACCTTTAGACCCGAAAATAGACACCTCTAGCGGTAACTCTAACATCCCAAAAAAAGTTCTGAAATCAATAACTGCGCAAATACAGCAATAACAGCTTCGTGACGCATGGCGGGTGATGCACCCAAGGGCAAGGAATTACACATTCTTTTCACATCTGCACCATCTGTACTCTAGAATTGATAACATTTTAACAGACCCTGCTATGCTTTCGCAAATCACTTACTCAGATATAATGCCTATCACATGGTCAGACCACGCTCCCGTGGTCTGCGATTTTGAATGGCAGGAGAGACCATTTCTCCCCCATATATGGCGGTTAGATGAGTCGTTATTGAACGATCCTATAATAGCTCTGGAAATAACAAAGGAATTAGAGGAATATTTCAAAATTAATAAAACAGATCAAAGCAAACCTTCCATGATATGGGAGGCGCACAAAGCAGTGATAAGAGGAGTATTGATTAAAATCAAAACACAACAGACTAAGCAGTCCAGACAATACTATAACTCATTGCAAGCACAACTCGCATACTGGGAGAGGGAACATAAACAAGACACGACAGATACAAATGTATTCACTTCCCTGAAAAAAGTCAAAACTGAGCTGCAAAACTTACAAATTAAAGAAGCCCAAACGAAAGCCCTCTATTTAAAACAGCACTATTTTGAATACAGTAACAAACCTGGGACTTCTCTAGCAAAGGCACTCAAGAGAAAACAATATAGGGCATATGTTACCAGAATTGTAGATAAACAGGGGAAGAAACATGATGACAGCAGAGGTATTGAAGAGACGTTAAGACAATATTATTCGACATTATATAACTTAAAAGATAACACAAGACCTACTGACATAAATCCCGAAAACGGGAACATCAACCATGAGTTAGAATCATATATAGATAATATAAAAATCCCCCAAATTAGTACGGAAGAGGCGGAAAAATTAGAGGCATGTATAACTCCTGCAGAAATCCTAAAGGCAATAAAAGACACACCCACGGGAAAAAGCCCGGGACCAGACGGATTGGGAATAGCATACTATAAAAAATTTGGACAGATACTGGCCCCTCACCTTGCTGACACCTATAATACCCTACAAGCCGATGGAGGGTTCACAAGGAACCTACTGGAGGCACATATTACAGTCCTTCCCAAGCCAGGAAAGACCCCAGACAGGCCCGAAAATGTTCGCCCTATTTCCTTACTTAACTCTGATGTAAAAATCTACGCGAAGATACTGGCCACAAGAATAAATAGGGTTCTCCCAGGATTAATAAATTCGGATCAGATGGGTTTCGTCCCAGGGAGGGAGGCTAGGGACAACACTCTGAAGGTTCTGCAGTTATTACAATATGCCAAATTAGAACACATCCCAATGACACTGACATCTATGGACGCAGAGAAAGCCTTTGACAGGGTGAGCTGGACATTCTTACGGTTCGCTCTGTCAAAGATGGGCTTTAGCACACATTTCATCGAAATGATATTCTCACTATACTCCGCCCCTTCAGCCAAGATTAAAGTCAATGGGCTCTTGTCCACGAGCTTTGAGATCACAAACGGAACCCGACAGGGCTGCCCCCTCTCCCCAATACTATTCGCAATATCTATAGAAATCCTGTCCCTAAAGATCTGTGCAGACCCCCAGGTGTCGGGAATTAAATTAGATGACACAGAACACAAGATAGCCATGTATGCAGACGACATCCTGTTAACCCTAACAAATTCAGAGGAATCACTGCTGCAGGCCCTAAAGATAATCCAGGAGTACGGCAAAAACTCCAATTTTATATTAAACATAAATAAATCAGAGGTGTTAAACATAAACCTTTCAGAGGATAAAATGTCCCTATTGATGTCCCAATGCCCACTACGTAGGCAGCCAGTCACAATGAAATATTTAGGAATACAGCTATCTGCAGATCCAGAGGCTATTTTTGAAGCTAATTACAAACAACTAGAAAAGACGATAATAGAAGACTTATCCAATTGGAAAAACAAAAAATTGTCATGGCTGGGCAGAATCAGTGTCATAAAAATGAATGTGCTTCCCAGACTACTTTATGTTATGCAGGCTCTGCCAATACCCCTCCCTCCCTCATGACCAGACTCCAGGGCTCTCTGGAATCATACATTTGGGGAGACATGCGACCCAGAATAAATAAGCAAACTATGTACATGGCAAAAGAGGAGGGCGGCTTGGGAGTCCCGAATATACTGACATATAGACAGGCTTTGATGTTACAAAGAATAGTGGAATGGTGCTCAAACGATAATTCAAAACACTGGATACAGATAGATAGAGCAATACTACATACTAATAACCCGGGATACCTAGCTTGGACACTAGGGAAGGACAGACCACGAACTGTAGATAGATATCCTCTCTTTAAGGAACTATTCAGGGTGTGGGACAAAATTATCCACACATCCACGTGGATATCTTCACCGACCTCCCCCATGACCCCATACATGGACAACCCAGTCCTCGCACTGGGGATAGCGAGGAAGTATACAATCCAGGGACAGCAGGCAGGACAGAACACAATTAATAGACTGATCCAACAACATAAAATTAAAAAGTGGGAAGTCCGAGATGCAGAACCACACTTGAATTGGCTAGCTTACGCTCAGATCTCCCACTTTATATCAACGCACAAAGACAAAACCACTCTGACCCGTGAGCTGACAGAATTTGAACAACTTTGCTACGACGGACGGACACGCCCACACCTGATATCCATTATATACAAAAAATTGCGACAAAATGACTTAGGTAACCTACCAGCGTATACCAAAACATGGGAGAGGGAGCTAGGTGAGGAAATAGCTGTGAAGACATGGAAAAACGCATTCCTCAATAATAAGACTGCTTCCATATCAGCACAGATACAAGAAACTAATTATAAGTTCCTCGCCAGGTGGTATCTCATCCCAAGCAGGTTAAAGAAAATATATCCGAACACCTCAGGCAGATGCTGGAGGGGCTGTGCGACGGAGGGTACCATCCTGCACGTGTGGTGGGAATGTCCCGAACTCCATCAATTCTGGACGGACATCCTTGCACACACTTGCAAAGTCTTGGAGATCATAATCCCCAGAGACCCCAAAATAATACTTATGTACGCTGGCTTACCTAAAATTAAATGCATGGCGAGAAGGAAACTACTTCTAACCCTGCTGAACAGCGCAAAAACTCTAATCCCCCGTAGGTGGAAGACTGCCACCCCCCCCACTCACCAGGAGTGGGTGAAACAAGTAGATTTGTTACTGCAATTAGAAAGATATCATCACATTAGGAATGGCTCAGCGGAGACACATGAAATAATGTTACAAATATGGAACAAGCACTAATGAAGAACCACCCTACCCCCCCGTCCTCCCCCCCACCTACCCTCCCCGCTCATAGATATACACCACCCTAGGCTCGGGCATAAAGATAATGGATGGGACTTCACCTATCGAGATGGACAGAGATACATATAATAGTCATCCTAGAGCTTACACAAATACTAAAATGGAAGGAGAAGGGGGGACAATACAACTAACACAGGGGTCATAGCCACAGACGAGGGCACAGGGCAGAGACGGACAATACTACAATGGACAGAGACCCGACCACTGAAAGACGCAGAGAAGCAACTAGACCGGTGAATAGGGAGAGAAGTGGGAAAGGTGAAGGAACAGCCAGAAACTGGCCTAGACATGCCGTGAGTGTAGGACAGAAAGATTTTATATAGCTTTGTAAAAGATATGTAAGAGACTACTGTATTGTACTGAATATTGATGTCATATTTTGCTACGACGATTTTGCTGTAAAAATTGTAATTTTGAATTATATAATAAAGCTTATTTGGAAAAAAAAAAAAATCTTTGTGTTTTTTTTTAGCATTAAAATGTAATTTATGTGACTGTCCGTCAAAACCAGAAAGAACACTGCACAGTGAGATAAACATCTCTTAAGGTAATTTTGGGACCTCTCAGTAGTAGGTTTTGTAACAAAAGAAAATAACTTTCTGGCTCTTTTTTATGGAAGTGTTGCAATTACTTATAAAAGTGATTTAATGCCGATATAACACAGAAATGTTTTATAGCATAAAAATACATGATGATTCTATCTTGCATCTCTTTGCTAATCAGGGAGATTGTGAGGAGTTCTTGAATCCTCATTTCAAAGCTTCTATTCTCTGTGTCACCATTAGACATAATGAATAATTAATTTCAGACGAATCATTCGGAAAAAGATTATTCTGAAAAAAATTGTTATTCAGAATGTTTGTTTGCTGCACTATTCGGTATTCAATATAGTTTAAAATGAAACGAATACTGAATATTCAGTAAGACTGCACTTATAGAAGGCTTAGTGCGGTGGATCCCAGAGCCTTTGCTAAATAACCTTGGGGATCCACTACGCTAAGCTTCCTGTTAGTGTGGCCATTGGCTCTGGGATCCACTACGCTAAGCTTCCTGTTAGTGTGGCCATGGGCTCTGGGATCCGCTGAGCTAAGCTTCCTATTAGTGTGGCCCTGGGCTCTGGGATCTGCTGCGCTAAGCTTCCTATTAGTGTGGCCCTGGGCTCTGGGATCCACTACACTATGCTTCCTGTTAGTGTGGCCATGGGCTCTGGGATCCGCTGAGCTAAGCTTCCTGTTAGTGTGGCCCTGGGCTCTGGGATCCGCCGCGCTAAGCTTCCTGTTAGTGTGGCCATGGGCTCTGGGATCCGCTGCACTAAGTTTCCTGTTAGTGTGGCCATGGGCTCTGTGATCCACTGAGCTAAGCTTCCTGTTAGTGTGGCCCTGGGCTCTGGGATCCGCCACGCTAAGCTTCCTGTAATTGTAGCCCTGGGTTCGGGGATCCGCTGTGCTAAGCTTCATATTAGTGTGGCCCTGGGATCCGCCACACTAAGATTTCTGTAATTGTAGCCCTGGGCTCTGGGATCCGGCATGCTAAGATTCCTGTAATTGTGGCTCTGGGATCTGCTGTACTAAGCTTCCTGTTAGTGTTACCATGGGCTCTGGGATCAGCTGCTCTAAGCATCATGTTAGTGTGGTCCTGGGCTCTGGGATCCGCTGCTCTAAGCTTCCTGTAATTGTGGCCCTGGGCTCTGCTGTGCTAAGTTTCCTGTAATTGTGGCCCTGGGCTCTGCCACGCTAAGCTTCCTGTAATTGTGGCCCTGGGCTCTGCCTCGCTAAGCTTCCTATAATTGTGGCCCTGGGCTCTGGGATCCACTGTGCTAAGCTTCCTGTTAGTGTGACCATGGGCTCTGGGATCCGCTGCACTAAACTTCCTGTTAGTGTGACCATGGGCTCTGGGATCCGCTGCTCTAAGCTTCATGTTAGTGTGGCCCTGGGCTCTGGGATCCACCGTGCTAAGCTTCCTGTAATTGTGGCCCTGGGCCCTGGGATCCGCTGTGCTAAGCTTCATGTTAGTGTGGCCCTGGGCTCTGGGATCCGCCGTGCTAAGCTTCCTGTTTGTGTGGCCCTGGGAAGAAGGGTTGGTATTAGTGCAGCTCCCCGGTGCTATAGGTAA
Source organism: Bombina bombina (assembly GCF_027579735.1). Classification (NCBI taxonomy): domain Eukaryota; kingdom Metazoa; phylum Chordata; class Amphibia; order Anura; family Bombinatoridae; genus Bombina; species Bombina bombina. The sequence continues at coordinate 1,246,932,866 of NC_069501.1, forward strand.
ATATAATACCTTCTAAAGCTAATTTAAAGGAAACAAATGTAATTGTAACGTATTTTGTTAGTATATATTTGTTTTCTTTAGTTAGTTTGTGCATTAGTTGAGCTATTGGTTTTGTCACTAAACTAATGCACATGTCTAGTCACCATCATCACCTGTCCCTGATTCCTGTGGGATAATACATTATTTAAAAAATGTTTGTGCCCTTTTATCTGGTTTTGATTACCTTCTCACTACCCTGCTTTATATTATTATGTGTCCAGTACTCATATATTCTCTCCTCTATGATTCTCACTCTCTTCCCCATTTAGTCAGACTTTCCTCCTTCTCTCATGTCCCTCTCTGACCTCTTCTAGTTGCTCCCCTTATCCTCTCATTAAACCCCTCTAACACCCCCTTGCTCCCTCTCTCATCCCTCTATAATGTCACTCACAGACCATGGGGCATATGTTACGGTACCAACAGTGTACCAAGGGTTAATACCAGATGAACAATGTCCTGCATAGGGAATCAGCAATTCACAACCCAGCCAGTTTCAGGTTTAAAACAGAATGTCATTTATTAAAGGCTAGATGCCTAGTATTTATACAGGTTTGACCCCAGATGGGGGGGTTGAAAGACTCTTGTACATTTAGATAAAAAGGGGAAGACGCCCTTTTATGAAACAGTAGAATTACATTACTTAAATACTTTACTTAGGCAGATAACAACTTAAACACATTTGGCTTGTCTTATCACCTAGCGTCTGCTCTCTGAGGGTGATTAAACAATGGCCTGTTTATTACTTAAATGTAATTATAGCACACAATAGCTGAGGCCAGCAACTCTGTCTTTAGAAATTAGTTTCTTAGCTAAACACAATTAACTCCTTCAGTCCTGACAGAAGGGTCTGTCACAGCATATTTATCAATGTGGGAGTGGCCATGATACGAAGTAACGTATCACGTCAGCTGCACAACGATAAAGGCCGTCAGCATATGCTGTCTGCATTTATCATTGCACCAGTAGTTCTTGTGAACTGCTGGTGCAATGCCGCCCTCTGCAGATTCGCAGCCAATCGTCTGCTAGCAGGGGTCTCAATCATTCAGATCGTATTCAATCGGGTTGATTTCTGTGCGGCCTCAGAGCAGGCAGAAAAGCTATGGAGCTCCATACAGAGCTTGATAAATATGCCCCCATAAAGGGACATGAAACCCACATTGTTTATTTCATGATTCGGATAGAGAATATAATTTAAAAAAGTTTCCAATTCAGTTCTATTATCAAATTTGCTTTGTTCTTTTGATATTCTTTGTTGAAGAGATATCTTTATAGGTAGTGTGCACATGTCAGGGTACTACATGACAGGAAATAGTGCTGCCATCTAGTGCTCCTGCTAATGTATAACATTAGTACTACATGACAGGAAATAGTGCTGCCATCTAGTGCTCCTGCTAATGTATAACATTAGTACTACATGACAGGAAATAGTGCTGCCATCTAGTGCTCTTGCTAATGTATAACATTAGTAGTACATGACAGGAAATAGTGCTGCCCTCTAGTGCTCTTGCTGATATATAACATTAGTACTACATGACAGGAAATAGTGCTGCCATCTAGTGCTCTTGCTGATGTATAACATTAGTACTACATGACAGGAAATAGTGCTGCCATCTAGTGCTCTTGCTGATGTATAACATTAGTACTACATGACAGGAAATAGTGCTGCCATCTAGTGCTCTTGCTGATGTATAACATTAGTACTACATGACAGGAAATAGTGCTGCCATCTAGTGCTCTTGCTGATGTATAACATTAGTACTACATGACAGGAAATAGTGCTGCCATCTAGTGCTATTGATGATGTATAACATTAGTACTACATGACAGGAAATAGTGCTGCCATCTAGTGCTCTTGCTAATGTATAACATTAGTACTACAAGACAGGAAATAGTGCTGCCATCTAGTGCTCTTGCAAATGTATAACATTAGTACTACATGACAGGACATAGTGCTGCCATCTAGTGCTATTGCCAATGTATAACATTAGTACTACATAACAGGAAATAGTGCTGACATCTAGTGCTCTTGCTGATGTATAACATTAGTACTACATGACAGGAAATAGTGCTGCCATCTAGTACTCTTGCTGATGTATAACAGTACTACATGACAGGAAATAGTGCTGCCATCTACTGCTCTTGCTGATGTATAACATTAGTACTACATGACAGGAAATAGTGCTGCCATCTAGTGCTATTGCTGATGTATAACATTAGTACTACATGACAGGAAATAGTTCTGCCATCTAGTGCTCTTGCTATTAATGTATAACATTAGTACTACATGACAGGAAATAGTGCTGCCATCTAGTGCTCTTGCTAATGTATAACATTAGTACTACATGACAGGAAATAGTGCTGCCATCTAGTGATCCTGCTGATGTATAACATTAGTACTACATGACAGGAAATAGTGCTGCCATCTAGGGCTCCTGCTGATGTATAACATTAGTACTACATGACAGGAAATAGTGCTGCCATCTAGTGCTCTTGCTGATGTATAACATTAGTACTACATGACAGGAAATAGTGCTGCCATCTAGTGTTCTCGCTAATGTATAACATTAGTACTACATGACAGGAAATAGTGCTGCCATCTAGTGCTCTTGCTGATGTATAACATTAGTACTACATGACAGGAAATAAGGCTGCCATCTAGTGCTCTTGCTTATGTATAACATTAGTACTACATCAGAATATCCCAATGTGGGCCAGCACTCCTGTAGCCAGTGCACGTGAAGACAGGGGTAAAACTGCCAAACCCCACTAATAATCCAAAGAATAGTGTTGTCCACAGCACTAATATATTTTCTTAATATGCTTTATTCAGACATATAAAACAGCAACGTTTCGTGACCATATGTCACTAAATCATGCTATCATGATTTAGTGACATATGGTCACGAAACGTTGCTGTTTTATATGTCTGAATAAAGCATATTAAGAAAATATATTAGTGCTGTGGACAACACTATTCTTTGGATTAGTACTACATAACAGGAAATAGTGCTGCCATCTAGTGCTCTTGCTGATGTATAACATTAGTACTACATGACAGGAAATAGTGCTGCCATCTAGTGCTCTTGCTGATGTATAACATTAGTACTACAGGACAGGAAATAGTGCTTCCATCTAGTGCTCTTGCTGATGTATAACATTAGTACTACATGACAGGAAATAGTGCTGCCATCTAGTGCTCTTGCTAATGTATAACATTAGTACTACATGACAGGAGATAGTGCTGCCATCTAGTGCTCTTGCTAATGTATAACATTAGTACTACATGACAGGAAATAGTGCTGCCATCTAGTGCTCTTGCTAATGTATAACATTAGTACTACATGACAGGAAATAGTGCTGCCATCTAGTGCTCTCGCTAATGTATAACATTAGTACTACATGACAGGAAATAGTGCTGCCATCTAGTGCTCTTGCTGATATATAACATTAGTACTACATGACAGGAAATAAGGCTGCCATCTAGTGCTCTTGCTTATGTATAACATTAGTACTACATCAGAATATCCCAATGTGGGCCAGCACTCCTGTAGCCAGTGCACGTGAAGACAGGGGTAAAACTGCCAAACCCCACTAATAATCCAAAGAATAGTGTTGTCCACAGCACTAATATATTTTCTTAATATGCTTTATTCAGACATATAAAACAGCAACGTTTTGTGACCATATGTCACTAAATCATGCTATCATGATTTAGTGACATATGGTCACGAAACGTTGCTGTTTTATATGTCTGAATAAAGCATATTAAGAAAATATATTAGTGCTGTGGACAACACTATTCTTTGGATTAGTACTACATAACAGGAAATAGTGCTGCCATCTAGTTCTCTTGCTGATGTATAACATTAGTACTACATGACAGAAAATAGTGCTGCCATCTAGTGCTCTTGCTGATGTATAACATTAGTACTACAGGACAGGAAATAGTGCTTCCATCTAGTGCTCTTGCTGATGTATAACATTAGTACTACATGACAGGAAATAGTGCTGCCATCTAGTGCTCTTGCTAATGTATAACATTAGTACTACATGACAGGAGATAGTGCTGCCATCTAGTGCTCTTGCTAATGTATAACATTAGTACTACATGACAGGAAATAGTGCTGCCATCTAGTGCTCTTGCTAATGTATAACATTAGTACTACATGACAGGAAATAGTGCTGCCATCTAGTGCTCCTGCTGATTTATAACATTAGTACTACATGACAGGAAATAGTGCTGCCATCTAGTGCTCTTGCTGATGTATAACATTAGAACTATATGACAGGACATAGTGCTGCCCTCTAGTGCTCCTGCTAATGTATAACATTGTAGCAAAACTGCTGTATAAAGTACTGAAGACACGCGCACACTCCTTACCTCCCTGCTTTTCAACAAAGGATAACAAGAAAACAAAGCAAATGTGACAATACAAGTAAATTGGAAAGTTGTTTAAAATTCTATGTCCTATCTGAATCCTGAAAGGATAATTTTGGGTTTGTTGTCCCTTTAAATTCTTACCTATCTCTCCTGCTCCTCTCATACTCCCTCTGTAATACCAACCTCAGACACCTATCACAGATGCTCTCCTCTCTCTCTTCCTCCTCTCACACTCCCTCTGTAATACCAACCTCAGACACCTATCACAGATTCTCTCCTCTCTCTCTTCCTCCTCTCACACTCCCTCTGTAATACCAACCTCAGACACCTATCACAGATTCTCTCATCTCTCTTTTCCTCCTCTCACACTCCCTCTGTAATACCAACCTCAGACACCTATTACAGATTATCTACTCTATCTCCTGCTCCTCTCACACTCCCTCTGTAATACCAACCTCAGACACCTATCAGAGATTATCTCCTCTCTCTCTTCCTCCTCTCACACTCCATCTGTAATACCAACCTCAGACACCTATCACAGATTCTCTCCTCTCTCTCTTCCTCTCACATTACCTCTGTAATACCAACCTCAGACACCTATCACAGATTCTCTCCCTCTCTCTTCCTCCTCTCACACTCCCTCTGTAATACCAACCTCAGACACCTATCACAGATGCTCTCCTCTCTCTCCTGCTCCTCTCACACTCCCTCTGTAATACCAACCTCAGACACCTATCACAGATTATTGCCTCTCTCTCTTCCTCCTCTCACACTCCCTCTGTAATACCAACCTCAGACACCTATCACAGATTCTCTCCTCTCTCTTCCTCCTCTCACACTCCCTCTGTAATACCAACCTCAGACACCTATCACAGATTCTCTCCTCTCTCTCTTCCTCCTCTCACACTCCCTCTGTAATACCAACCTCAGACACCTATCACAGATTATTTCCTCTCTCTCTTCCTCCTCTCACACTCCCTCTGTAAATACCAACCTCAGACACCTATCACAGATGCTCTCCTCTCTCTCTTCCTCCTCTCACACTCCCTCTGTAATACCAACCTCAGACACCTATCACAGATTATCTACTCTATCTCCTGCTCCTCTCACACTCCCTCTGTAATACCAACCTCAGACACCTATCAGAGATTATCTCCTCTCTCTCTTCCTCCTCTCACACTCCATCTGTAATACCAACCTCAGACACCTATCACAGATTCTCTCCTCTCTCTCTTCCTCCTCTCACACACCCTCTGTAATACCAACCTCAGACACCTATCACAGATTATCTACTCTATCTCCTGCTCCTCTCACACTCCCTCTGTAATACCAACCTCAGACACCGATCAGAGATTATCTCCTCTCTCTCTTCCTCCTCTCACACTCCCTCTGTAATACCAACCTCAGACACCTATCACAGATTCTCTCCTCTCTCTTCCTCCTCTCACACTCCCTCTGTAATACCAACCTCAGACACCTATCACAGATTCTCTCCTCTCTCTCTTCCTCCTCTCACACTCCCTCTGTAATACCAACCTCAGACACCTATCACAGATTCTCTCCTCTCTCTCTTCCTCCTCTCACACTCCCTCTGTAATACCAACCTCAGACACCTATCACAGATTATTTCCTCTCTCTCTTCCTCCTCTCACACTCCCTCTGTAATACCAACCTCAGACACCTATCACAGATTATCTACTCTATCTCCTGCTCCTCTCACACTCCCTCTGTAATACCAACCTCAGACACCTATCAGAGATTATCTCCTCTCTCTCTTCCTCCTCTCACACTCCATCTGTAATACCAACCTCAGACACCTATCACAGATTCTCTCCTCTCTCTCTTCCTCCTCTCACACACCCTCTGTAATACCAACCTCAGACACCTATCACAGATTATCTACTCTATCTCCTGCTCCTCTCACACTCCCTCTGTAATACCAACCTCAGACACCTATCAGAGATTATCTCCTCTCTCTCTTCCTCCACTCACACTCCCTCTGTAATACCAACCTCAGACACCTATCACAGATTCTCTCCTCTCTCTTCCTCCTCTCACACTCCCTCTGTAATACCAACCTCAGACACCTATCACAGATTCTCTCCTCTCTCTCTTCCTCCTCTCACGCACCCTCTGTAATACCAACCTCAGACACCTATCACAGATTCTCTCCTCTCTCTCTTCCTCCTCTCACACTCCCTCTGTAATACCAACCTCAGACACCTATCACAGATTCTCTCCTCTCTCTCTTCCTCCTCTCACACTCCCTCTGTAATACCAACCTCAGACACCTATCACAGATTCTCTCCTCTCTCTCTTCCTCCTCTCACACTCCCTCTGTAATACCAACCTCAAACACCTATCACAGATTCTCTCCTCTCTCTCTTCCTCCTCTCACACACCCTCTGTAATACCAACCTCAGACACCTATCACAGATTCTCTCCTCTCTCTCTTCCTCCTCTCACACTCCCTCTGTAATACCAACCTCAGACACCTATCACAGATTCTCTCCTCTCTCTCTTCCTCCTCTCACACTCCCTCTGTAATACCAACCTCAGACACCTATCACAGATTATCTCCTCTCTCTATTGCTCCTCTCACACTCCCTCTGTAATAACAACCTCAGACACCTATCACAGATTCTCTCCTCTCTCTCCTGCTCCTCTCACACTCCCTCTGTAATACCAACCTCAGACACCTATCACAGATTATCTCCTCTCTCTCCTGCTCCTCTCACACTCCCTCTGTAATACCAACCTCAGACACCTATCACAGATTATCTCCTCTCTCTCTTCCTCCTCTCATGATCCCTCTGTAATACCAACCTCAGACACCTATCACAGATTCTCTCCTCTCTCTCCAGCTCCTCTCACACTCCCTCTGTAATACCAACCTCAGACACCTATCACAGATTCTCTCCTCTCTCTTCCTCCTCTCACACTCCCTCTGTAATACCAACCTCAGACACCTATCACAGATTCTCTCCTCTCTCTCTTCCTCCTCTCACGCACCCTCTGTAATACCAACCTCAGACACCTATCACAGATTCTCTCCTCTCTCTCTTCCTCCTCTCACACTCCCTCTGTAATACGAACCTCAGACACCTATCACAGATTCTCTCCTCTCTCTCTTCCTCCTCTCACACTCCCTCTGTAATACCAACCTCAGACACCTATCACAGATTCTCTCCTCTCTCTCTTCCTCCTCTCACACTCCCTCTGTAATACCAACCTCAAACACCTATCACAGATTCTCTCCTCTCTCTCTTCCTCCTCTCACACACCCTCTGTAATACCAACCTCAGACACCTATCACAGATTCTCTCCTCTCTCTCTTCCTCCTCTCACACTCCCTCTGTAATACCAACCTCAGACACCTATCACAGATTATCTCCTCTCTCTATTGCTCCTCTCACACTCCCTCTGTAATAACAACCTCAGACACCTATCACAGATTATCTCCTCTCTCTCTTCCTCCTCTCATGATCCCTCTGTAATACCAACCTCAGACACCTATCACAGATTCTCTCCTCTCTCTCCAGCTCCTCTCACACTCCCTCTGTAATACCAACCTCAGACACCTATCACAGATGCTCTCCTCTCTCTCTTCCTCCTCTCACACTCCCTCTGTAATACCAACCTCAGACACCTATCACAGATGCTCTCCTCTCTCTCTTCCTCCTCTCACACTCCCTCTGCAATACCAACCTCAGACACCTATCACAGATTCTCTCCTCTCTTTCTTCCTCCTCTCACACTCCCTCTGTAATACCAACCTCAGACACCTATCACAGATTATCTCCTCTCTCTCCTGCTCCTCTCACACTCCCTCTGTAATACCAACCTCAGACACCTATCACAGATTATCTCCTCTCTCTCCTGCTCCTCTCACACTCCCTTTGTAATACCAACCTCAGACACCTATCACAGATGCTCTCCTCTCTCTCTTCCTCCTCTCACACGCCCTCTGTAATACCAACCGCAGACACCTATCACAGATGCTCTCCTCTCTCTCTTCCTCCTCTCACACTCCCTTTGTAATACTAACCTCAGACACCTATCACAGATTCTCTCCTCTCTTTCTTCCTCCTCTCACACTCCCTCTGTAATACCAACCTCAGACACCTATCACAGATGCTCTCCTCTCTCTCTTCCTCCTCTCACACGCCCTCTGTAATACCAACCTCAGACACCTATCACAGATGCTCTCCTCTCTCTCTTCCTCCTCTCACACTCCCTTTGTAATACCAACCTCAGACACCTATCACAGATTCTCTCCTCTCTTTCTTCCTCCTCTCACACGCCCTCTGTAATACCAACCTCAGACACCTATCACAGATTCTCTCCTCTCTCTCTTCCTCCTCTCACACTCCCTCTGTAATACCAACCTCAGACACCTATCAGAGATTATCTCCTCTCTCTCCTGCTCCTCTCACACTCCCTCTGTAATACCAACCTCAGACACCTATCACAGATTCTCTCCTCTCTCTTTTCCTCCTCTCACACTCCCTCTGTAATACCAACCTCAGACACCTATCACAGATTCTCTCCTCTCTCTCCTGCTCCTCTCACACTCCCTCTGTAATACCAACCTCAGACACCTATCACAGATTATCTCCTCTCTCTCCTGCTCCTCTCACACTCCCTCTGTAATACCAACCTCAGACACCTATCACAGATTATCTCCTCTCTCTCTTCCTCCTCTCATGATCCCTCTGTAATACCAACCTCAGACACCTATCACAGATTCTCTCCTCTCTCTCCAGCTCCTCTCACACTCCCTCTGTAATACCAACCTCAGACACCTATCACAGATTATCTCCTCTCTCTCTTCCTCCTCTCATGATCCCTCTGTGATACCAACCTCAGACACCTATCACAGATGCTCTCCTCTCTCTCTTCCTCCTCTCACACTCCCTCTGTAATACCAACCTCAGACACCTATCACAGATGCTCTCCTCTCTCTCTTCCTCCTCTCACACTCCCTCTGTAATACCAACCTCAGACACCTATCACAGATGTTCTCCTCTCTCTCTTCCTCCTCTCACACTCCCTCTGTAATACCAACCTCAGACACCTATCACAGATTCTCTCCTCTCTTTCTTCCTCCTCTCACACTCCCTCTGTAATACCAACCTCAGACACCTATCACAGATTATCTCCTCTCTCTCCTGCTCCTCTCACACTCCCTCTGTAATACCAACCTCAGACACCTATCACAGATTATCTCCTCTCTCTCCTGCTCCTCTCACACTCCCTTTGTAATACCAACCTCAGACACCTATCACAGATGCTCTCCTCTCTCTCTTCCTCCTCTCACACGCCCTCTGTAATACCAACCTCAGACACCTATCACAGATGCTCTCCTCTCTCTCTTCCTCCTCTCACACTCCCTTTGTAATACCAACCTCAGACACCTATCACAGATTCTCTCCTCTCTTTCTTCCTCCTCTCACACTCCCTCTGTAATACCATCCTCAGACACCTATCACAGATGCTCTCCTCTCTCTCTTCCTCCTCTCACACGCCCTCTGTAATACCAACCTCAGACACCTATCACAGATTCTCTCCTCTCTTTCTTCCTCCTCTCACACGCCCTCTGTAATACCAACCTCAGACACCTATCACAGATTCTCTCCTCTCTCTCTTCCTCCTCTCACACTCCCTCTGTAATACCAACCTCAGACACCTATCAGAGATTATCTCCTCTCTCTCCTGCTCCTCTCACACTCCCTCTGTAATACCAAACTCAGACACCTATCACAGATTCTCTCCTCTCTCTTTTCCTCCTCTCACACTCCCTCTGTAATACCAAACTCAGACACCTATCACAGATAATCTCCTCTCTCTCTTCCTTCTCTCACACTTCCTCTGTAATACCAACCTCAGACACCTATCACAGATTATCTCCTCTCTCTCCTGCTCCTCTCACACTCCCTCTGTAATACCAACCTCAGACACCTATCACAGATTCTCTCCTCTCTCTCTTCCTCCTCTCACACTCCCTCTGTAATACCAACATCAGAGACCTATCACAGATTCTCTCCTCTCTCCTGCTCCTCTCGCACTCCCTCTGTAATACCAACCTCAGACACCTATCACAGATTCTCTCCTCTCTCTCTTCCTCCTCTCACACTCCCTCTGTAATACCAACCTCAGACACCTATCACAGACGCTCTCCTCTCTCTCTTCCTCCTCTCAAACCCCCTCTGTAATACCAACCTCAGACACCTATCACAGATTATCTCCTCTCTCTCCTGCTCCTCTCACACTCCCTCTGTAATACCAACCTCAGACACCTATCACAGATTATCTCCTCTCTCTTGCTCCTCTCACACTCCCTCTGTAATACCAACCTCAGACACCTATCACAGATTATCTCCTCTCTCTCCTGCTCCTCTCACACTCCCTCTGTAATACCAACCTCAGACACCTATCACAGATAATCTCCTCTCTCTCTTCCTTCTCTCACACTTCCTCTGTAATACCAACCTCAGACACCTATCACAGATTATCTCCTCTCTCTCCTGCTCCTCTCACACTCCCTCTGTAATACCAACCTCAGACACCTATCACAGATTCTCTCCTCTCTCTCTTCCTCCTCTCACACTCCCTCTGTAATACCAACATCAGAGACCTATCACAGATTCTCTCCTCTCTCCTGCTCCTCTCGCACTCCCTCTGTAATACCAACCTCAGACACCTATCACAGATTCTCTCCTCTCTCTCTTCCTCCTCTCACACTCCCTCTGTAATACCAACCTCAGACACCTATCACAGACGCTCTCCTCTCTCTCTTCCTCCTCTCAAACCCCCTCTGTAATACCAACCTCAGACACCTATCACAGATTATCTCCTCTCTCTCCTGCTCCTCTCACACTCCCTCTGTAATACCAACCTCAGACACCTATCACAGATTATCTCCTCTCTCTTGCTCCTCTCACACTCCCTCTGTAATACCAACCTCAGACACCTATCACAGATTCTCTCCTCTCTCTCTTCCTCCTCTCACACTCCCTCTGTAATACCAACCTCAGACACCTATCACAGATTATCTCCTCTCTCTCCTGCTCCTCTCTGTAATGTCTGGAAAGAAGACAAAATAAAAGTTGGACCACAGCTGCTGATATATGATTTTGAAAGGTTGTTGCTAAGTATGTAGCAGGAGATTACATGAAAATTACCCCGGTGTAACAAGTAAAATCCTAGCACACACACAGGAAGCAGTTTCTTATGTGATAAGCAAGTTGCAGCAGATAGAACTATGGCTGACGCAGCTAATATTAACTATGGTATTCAGCAGTGTACCTTGCCTCCTTGTAATCACAGAGAGTAAATATGAAATACTTATACATATGCGCAATATGTTAAGATAAGGCCAATATTAAGTTAACAGAAGCAGCGGAATATCAGGCAAAACAAAGTGACAGGAGATAAAGAACTAATACCTAATGGTATGTGAATAGAAACTAAAGTTAGCTTGGCTCAAACTTATGAGAGAACCACTTAGTAAGGGTACCTTTAGAGGGGCACAGCAGTGTGTAAACCGCGGCAGCGGTGTCAGCGGTGAGAGCAGAGAGAGCTGGCTTGAGGCGGCTGAATACGGCGTGTGACGTCACAGAGGCCAAGTTCCGGAGTAGCGCAGCTGGTCTGTGAGGAGCTGGAAAGGCACAGGCTGTCAGTTTCCGAACTGAGAGATCTCCAAGCAGGTTGAGAGGTATGGGTGGAGCTTGGGTAAGAAGGAGAATCAATACCAAGCACTGACTTAAGGTTGAGGGAGGTATTTAAAGGGGATTTGCAATAAGACTTAAAGGGACAGTGGTAGACATAACGGTGAATTGCATATGTGTGACAGGATACCCCCTCCAAGGAGCGGCACCGAAGCTCAAGACCGAGGACGATCAGGAAACCTCTGATGGAAGTGGGATATCAGTCTGGGAGCGGAGATGTTAGAAGAAGGTTCCCAAGAGTTATGTTCCACGGGGTAGTCTTTCCATTTAATAAGATATTGCAGGACACCCCTCGAGAGTCTACTGTCCAAAATGTCCTCAACCTCATATTCCAAGTTGGGGTCCACAGATACAGGAGGCAAAGTGGCATCTAAGCCACGGTCACGAACATGGCGGTAGGGTTTCAGAAGGGATACGTGGAAGGTAGGATGTATTTTCAAGGTGGTTGGTAGAGTGAGGCGAACTGCGTTACAATTTATGATCTTTTGTATAGGAAAAGGTCCTATGAAGAGTGGTGAGAGTTTCCTAGATGGCGTGGATAATCGAAGATTCTTAGTGGAGAGCCATACGAGATCTCCAATAGAGTATGCAGGTGGAGGTGTACGGCGTAGATCATAGTATCTTTTCTGTATGAGTTTTGCATCCTCAATAGCATGTTTAACAGTCGTGAAATTCGAATCCATGGTGGATGTTAGGTCTGATATGTGAGGATGGTTTGCGGCTAGGTCTGGAAGGTATTGGAACTTCGGATGGAATCCATAGTTGGTATAGAAGGGTGTCTGTTTAGTGGTTGAGTGTATAGTATTGTTGAAGACGAATTCAGCAAAGTGTAACTGTTGGGACCAAGAATGTTGGTTATTATGACAAAATGTTCGTAAGAACTGCTCCACCCATTGGTTGCACCTCTCTGTCTGTCCGTTTGTCTGAGGATGATATGAAGAAGACAGGGATTTGTCAATGGAGAACTGTTTACAGAAGGCAGACCATAAAGAGCTAGTGAACTGAGACCCACGGTCAGTTAGTATTTTACTAGGAAGTCCATGTAGTTTAATGACATTAACAAGCAATAGATGGATGGTCTCTGCAGCAGTTGGGAGCTTGTGATAAGGTATCAAGTGGAGCATTTTACTAAACAGATCTACTACAACAAGTATACTTGTGTTTTTATCTGATTTCAGCAGATCCACTATATAGTCCAGGGCGATTTCTTGCCAGGGTTTATCTGGAGTAGGTATGGTAAGCAGGAGTCCGAAAGGAGGCCTCTTACTCCTCTTTGATATGGTACAGGCTCGACAGGTGTTTATGAACTGAGTATCATCAGGTAGGATGGTAGGCCACCAGTAGGACCTCTGTAAGAGTTCTTTCATTTTTTTCAACCCACAATGTCCACCGAGAGGTGAGTCATGGGCAGAGCGTAGTAGTTGGTCACGTAGAGAAGGGGGAATGTAGAACTTCTGGTTGTGGCAATAGACTCCGTCGTTATTCCTTCGTAAGAGATGTAGAGGTTTTGATGGATCTTTGATTTGTTCAGACCGTAGAAGCGGTAAGGAATCTATCAGGAAGAGAAGGAAATTATTTTCTGGGATAACATGCCGGTCGAAGGTATGATCTACTGATGTGTGTGGTATCCGAGAGAGAGCATCTGCTTTGCCATTTTTGCTTGCGGGTCTGTAAGTGATGAGGAAGTTGAAACGTGATAGGAAGAGATTCCAACGGACTTGGCGGGCAGAGAGCGTTCTAGTGGATTTAAGAAACTGTAGGTTCCTGTGGTCAGTGTATACAATGGTAGGTGTTGTGGCTCCTTCAAGTAGGTGTCTCCATTGTTCAAAAGCAGCCTTTATGGCTAGGAGCTCCTTTTCACCCACCGGGTAATGTCTTTCTGCAGAGGTCAAGGACCTAGAGTAGTAAGCTACTGGGGGCAGTGGTTGTTGGTGAGACTCTCTTTGCGAAAGGATGGCTCCAAGAGCGAAGTCTGAGGCATCTACTTCGAGTGTGAATGGGAGTTCGGTGTTAGGATACCTGAGGATAGGAGCAGATGTGAAACTTGTTTTCAATCTGTCAAAAGCTTCTTGGGTGGTGTCGGACCAGACGAATTTGATATTTTGTTTTGTGAGATCAGTGAGTGGTTTAGCCAGAGTAGAATAATTCCTAATAAATTTTCTGTAAATGTTGGCGAAACCAAGAAAACTTTGAACTTGTTTTCTAGTTGTGGGAACAGGCCAATCTAGTACTGTTTTGATCTTATTTTCGTCCATGCGTATACCCATATCAGATATAATGTAGCCCAGGAAGGGAATACTGTTTACGTGGAACGTACATTTTTCAGCCTTCACAAATAATGAATTGTTTCGGAGACGTGTAAGAACCTGACGGACATGCATCTTGTGATCGGCGAGGGTCTTTGAGAAAATTAAAATGTCATCCAAGTAGATAACGACATAAGTGTCTAGCACATCCTTGAAGATATCATTGATCAGGTGCTGGAAGGTGGCAGGGGCATTGCAGAGACCGAATGGCATAACTACATATTCGTATAACCCATAACGGGTACGAAATGCAGTCAGCCATTCGTCTCCTGCCCGCATCCTGATCAAGTTATATGCGCCCCTAAGATCTAACTTGGTGAAGATCTTAGAGCCCACCAACCGCTCAATTAGTTCTGGAATGAGCGGTAAGGGGTAACGTTTTTTTTATGGTTATTTTATTTAACTGCCGATAGTCCACTATAGGTCTTAAAGAACCGTCCTTATTCTTTACAAAAAAGATACCTGCTGCTGCAGGGGAGGTCGATGGCCTGATGAAGCCTTTTTTTAAATTTTCGTCAATATAGGACCTGAGGTGTAGTAATTCTGGTTTTGAGAGAGGGAATATGTGACCACAAGGTATGACTGCTCCAGGTAGTAAATCAATGGGGCAGTCATATGGCCTGTGTGGAGGGAGAGTCTCAGATTGGGTTTTACTAAAAACATCTTTGAACTCTGCATAGTCCATAGGTACATTTGACTGTAAACTCTCTGAGGGGTTTTGTAAAAGTAGATGTGGGTAGCAGGTAGTTTTGCAATACTCAGAGTTAAATTGTAAGGAGAGTGAGGACCATGATATCAAGGGATCATGTTGCCGAAGCCACTGTAGACCTAATATCAAAGGAAAATCAGGAGAGATAATAACGTCAAATTTAATATACTCCCTGTGATGGCATTCTGTTGACATTAAGATGGGACTGGTTTCAAAGGTAACTGGACCTGTGGACAGGACCTTGCCATCAATCCCCCTCAAGTAGACAGGAGACAGTTTCTTATGCAGGGGTATTTTATTAGTTTCACAGAAAGATACATCTATGTAAGAGAGAGAGGCACCAGAGTCAATGATCCCTTGAAGTGTCACCCGAGTTTGATCCCACTGTAAGACAAGAGGAATTTTGCAGTAATGAGAACATTTGAGAATGCTTTTTATTGAGGAGGTGGGAGTGAGCAACTTACCCTTTCTTTGACGGCTTAAGTTGGGACAGTCTCTGACCCCATGGTCTTCTGATGCGCAGTACATGCACAGATTATTTGTGCGACGCCTTATCTTTTCCTGAGAGCTCAGTGGACCTCGTAGAAAGGCGATATCCATAGGTTCAGCAGGGGGTTTTGAATGTGTCGTGGGTGAATTTGATGTGGTTTTTTGCCTATAGGGTGAGTCGCGACTACTTCTTTCATGATGTCTTTCCCTAAGCCTCCTATCTATGCAGATACTGAGATCTATGAGTTGCTCAAGAGTAGGGGGTATTTGGGTACGTGATAGTTCATCCTTAATGGCTTCTGACAACCCTAGGCGAAATTAGTTTCGCAGGGATAAGTTGTTCCATTGGGTGTCAGGAGCCCACCTTTTAAATTCGGAGATATATTCCTCAACCTCTCTTTTCCTCTGCTTTAGGGACCTCATAGCTGTTTCAGCCATCTGTTGTTTAAAGGGGTCCTCATAGATTTGTGCTAGGGCAGAGAAAAAGGAGTCTAAGGAATTAAGGATGTCATCGTTGTGCTCTAAGAAGGTATTTGCCCATGCTCTGGGCTCTGCTCTTAAGTAAGAGATGGTTGTCATAACCTTTATCCTATCATTAGGATAGGTATATGGTTTGAGGGTAAATAACAGGTAGCAGGAATTCTTAAATTCCCTGAAAGTTTTTCTATCACCTGAAAAAGGTTCAGGAGCACTAATTTGGGGTTCCTGGGGAGGGGGTTTTCTATCCACTACCTCCTTTATGTATGTTTTTAAATTATCATTTTCTAATTTGAGTGCAGTGAGCCCTTCAGTTAACATATCTACTTTAGTGCTTAATGTTTGCATGTGAGCTGACATATCAGTTGGGTCCATTTTATAAGGCTTGGTATTCCTGTAATGTCTGGAAAGAAGACAAAATAAAAGTTGGACCACAGCTGCTGATATATGATTTTGAAAGGTTGTTGCTAAGTATGTAGCAGGAGATTACATGAAAATTACCCCGGTGTAACAAGTAAAATCCTAGCACACACACAGGAAGCAGTTTCTTATGTGATAAGCAAGTTGCAGCAGATAGAACTATGGCTGACGCAGCTAATATTAACTATGGTATTCAGCAGTGTACCATGCCTCCTTCTAATCACAGAGAGTAAATATGAAATACTTATACATATGCGCTATATGTTAAGATAAGGCCAATATTAAGTTAACAGAAGCAGCGGAATATCAGGCAAAACAAAGTGACAGGAGATAAAGAACTAATACCTAATGGTATGTGAATAGAAACTAAAGTTAGCTTGGCTCAAACTTATGAGAGAACCACTTAGTAAGGGTACCTTTAGAGGGGCACAGCAGTGTGTAAACCGCGGCAGCGGTGTCAGCGGTGAGAGCAGAGAGAGCTGGCTTGTGGCGGCTGAATACGGCGTGTGACGTCACAGAGGTCAAGTTCCGGAGTAGCGCAGCTGGTCTGTGAGGAGCTGGAAAGGCACAGGATGTCAGTTTCCGAACTGAGAGATCGCCAAGCAGGTTGAGAGGTATGGGTGGAGCTTGGGTAAGAAGGAGAATCAATACCAAGCACTGACTTAAGGTTGAGGGAGGTATTTAAAGGGGATTTGCAATAAGACTTAAAGGGACAGTGGTAGACATAACGGTGAATTGCATATGTGTGACACTCTCACACTCCCTCTGTAATACCAACCTCAGATACCTATCACAGATTCTCTCCTCTCTCTTCCTCCTCTCACACTCCCTCTGTAATACCAACCTCAGACACCTATCACAGATTCTCTCCTCTCTCTCCTGCTTCTCTCACACTCCCTCTGTAATACCAACATCAGACACCTATCACATATTCTCTCCTCTCTCTTCCTCCTCTCACACTCCCTCTGTAATACCAACCTCAGACACCTATCACAGATTCTCTCCTCTCTCTCCTGCTCCTCTCACACTCCCTCTGTAAAACCAACCTCAGACACCTATCACAGATTCTCTCCTCTCTCTCCTGCTTCTCTGACACTCCCTCTGTAATACCAACATCAGACACCTATCACAGATTCTCTCCTCTCTCTCTTCCTCCTCTCACACTCCCTCTGTAATACCAACCTCAGACACCTATCACAGATGCTCTCCTCTCTCTCTTCCTCCTCTCACACTCCCTCTGTAATACCAACCTCAGACACCTATCACAGATTCTCTCCTCTCTCTCTTCCTCCTCTCACACTCCCTCTGTAATACCAACCTCAGAGACCTATCACAGATTCTCTCCTCTCTCTCCTGCTCCTCTTACACTCCCTCTGTAATACCAACCTCAGACACCTATCACAGATTCTCTCCTCTCTCTTCCTCCTCTCACACTCCCTCTGTAATACCAACCTCAGACACCTATCACAGATGCTCTCCTCTCTCTCTTCCTCCTCTCACACTCCCTCTGTAATACCAACCTCAGAGACCTATCACAGATTCTCTCCTCTCTCTCCTGCTCCTCTTACACTCCCTCTGTAATACCAACCTCAGACACCTATCACAGATTCTCTCCTCTCTCTCTTCCTCCTCTCACACTCCATCTGTAATACCAACCTCAGACACCTATCAGAGATTATCTCCTCTCTCTCCTGCTTCTCTCACACTCCCTCTGTAATACCAACCTCAGACACCTATCACAGATTCTCTCCTCTCTCTCCTGCTCTTCTCACACTCCCTCTGTAATACCAACCTCAGACACCTATCACAGATTATCTCCACTCTCTCTTCCTCCTCTCACACTCCCTCTGTAATACCAACCTCAGACACCTATCACAGATTATCTCCTCTCTCTCCTGCTCCTCTCTGTAATGTCTGGAAAGAAGACAAAATAAAAGTTGGACCACAGCTGCTGATATATGATTTTGAAAGGTTGTTGCTAAGTATGTAGCAGGAGATTACATGAAAATTACCCCGGTGTAACAAGTAAAATCCTAGCACACACACAGGAAGCAGTTTCTTATGTGATAAGCAAGTTGCAGCAGATAGAACTATGGCTGACGCAGCTAATATTAACTATGGTATTCAGCAGTGTACCTTGCCTCCTTGTAATCACAGAGAGTAAATATGAAATACTTATACATATGCGCAATATGTTAAGATAAGGCCAATATTAAGTTAACAGAAGCAGCGGAATATCAGGCAAAACAAAGTGACAGGAGATAAAGAACTAATACCTAATGGTATGTGAATAGAAACTAAAGTTAGCTTGGCTCAAACTTATGAGAGAACCACTTAGTAAGGGTACCTTTAGAGGGGCACAGCAGTGTGTAAACCGCGGCAGCGGTGTCAGCGGTGAGAGCAGAGAGAGCTGGCTTGAGGCGGCTGAATACGGCGTGTGACGTCACAGAGGCCAAGTTCCGGAGTAGCGCAGCTGGTCTGTGAGGAGCTGGAAAGGCACAGGCTGTCAGTTTCCGAACTGAGAGATCTCCAAGCAGGTTGAGAGGTATGGGTGGAGCTTGGGTAAGAAGGAGAATCAATACCAAGCACTGACTTAAGGTTGAGGGAGGTATTTAAAGGGGATTTGCAATAAGACTTAAAGGGACAGTGGTAGACATAACGGTGAATTGCATATGTGTGACAGGATACCCCCTCCAAGGAGCGGCACCGAAGCTCAAGACCGAGGACGATCAGGAAACCTCTGATGGAAGTGGGATATCAGTCTGGGAGCGGAGATGTTAGAAGAAGGTTCCCAAGAGTTATGTTCCACGGGGTAGTCTTTCCATTTAATAAGATATTGCAGGACACCCCTCGAGAGTCTACTGTCCAAAATGTCCTCAACCTCATATTCCAAGTTGGGGTCCACAGATACAGGAGGCAAAGTGGCATCTAAGCCACGGTCACGAACATGGCGGTAGGGTTTCAGAAGGGATACGTGGAAGGTAGGATGTATTTTCAAGGTGGTTGGTAGAGTGAGGCGAACTGCGTTACAATTTATGATCTTTTGTATAGGAAAAGGTCCTATGAAGAGTGGTGAGAGTTTCCTAGATGGCGTGGATAATCGAAGATTCTTAGTGGAGAGCCATACGAGATCTCCAATAGAGTATGCAGGTGGAGGTGTACGGCGTAGATCATAGTATCTTTTCTGTATGAGTTTTGCATCCTCAATAGCATGTTTAACAGTCGTGAAATTCGAATCCATGGTGGATGTTAGGTCTGATATGTGAGGATGGTTTGCGGCTAGGTCTGGAAGGTATTGGAACTTCGGATGGAATCCATAGTTGGTATAGAAGGGTGTCTGTTTAGTGGTTGAGTGTATAGTATTGTTGAAGACGAATTCAGCAAAGTGTAACTGTTGGGACCAAGAATGTTGGTTATTATGACAAAATGTTCGTAAGAACTGCTCCACCC
Organism: Bombina bombina; assembly: GCF_027579735.1. NCBI lineage: Eukaryota > Metazoa > Chordata > Amphibia > Anura > Bombinatoridae > Bombina > Bombina bombina. The sequence goes on from NC_069501.1 coordinate 1,246,952,867, forward strand.
ATTGGTTGCACCTCTCTGTCTGTCCGTTTGTCTGAGGATGATATGAAGAAGACAGGGATTTGTCAATGGAGAACTGTTTACAGAAGGCAGACCATAAAGAGCTAGTGAACTGAGACCCACGGTCAGTTAGTATTTTACTAGGAAGTCCATGTAGTTTAATGACATTAACAAGCAATAGATGGATGGTCTCTGCAGCAGTTGGGAGCTTGTGATAAGGTATCAAGTGGAGCATTTTACTAAACAGATCTACTACAACAAGTATACTTGTGTTTTTATCTGATTTCAGCAGATCCACTATATAGTCCAGGGCGATTTCTTGCCAGGGTTTATCTGGAGTAGGTATGGTAAGCAGGAGTCCGAAAGGAGGCCTCTTACTCCTCTTTGATATGGTACAGGCTCGACAGGTGTTTATGAACTGAGTAACATCAGGTAGGATGGTAGGCCACCAGTAGGACCTCTGTAAGAGTTCTTTCATTTTTTTCAACCCACAATGTCCACCGAGAGGTGAGTCATGGGCAGAGCGTAGTAGTTGGTCACGTAGAGAAGGGGGAATGTAGAACTTCTGGTTGTGGCAATAGACTCCGTCGTTATTCCTTCGTAAGAGATGTAGAGGTTTTGATGGATCTTTGATTTGTTCAGACCGTAGAAGCGGTAAGGAATCTATCAGGAAGAGAAGGAAATTATTTTCTGGGATAACGTGCCGGTCGAAGGTATGATCTACTGATGTGTGTGGTATCCGAGAGAGAGCATCTGCTTTGCCATTTTTGCTTGCGGGTCTGTAAGTGATGAGGAAGTTGAAACGTGATAGGAAGAGATTCCAACGGACTTGGCGGGCAGAGAGCGTTCTAGTGGATTTAAGAAACTGTAGGTTCCTGTGGTCAGTGTATACAATGGTAGGTGTTGTGGCTCCTTCAAGTAGGTGTCTCCATTGTTCAAAAGCAGCCTTTATGGCTAGGAGCTCCTTTTCACCCACCGGGTAATGTCTTTCTGCAGAGGTCAAGGACCTAGAGTAGTAAGCTACTGGGGGCAGTGGTTGTTGGTGAGACTCTCTTTGCGAAAGGATGGCTCCAAGAGCGAAGTCTGAGGCATCTACTTCGAGTGTGAATGGGAGTTCGGTGTTAGGATACCTGAGGATAGGAGCAGATGTGAAACTTGTTTTCAATCTGTCAAAAGCTTCTTGGGTGGTGTCGGACCAGACGAATTTGATATTTTGTTTTGTGAGATCAGTGAGTGGTTTAGCCAGAGTAGAATAATTCCTAATAAATTTTCTGTAAATGTTGGCGAAACCAAGAAAACTTTGAACTTGTTTTCTAGTTGTGGGAACAGGCCAATCTAGTACTGTTTTGATCTTATTTTCGTCCATGCGTATACCCATATCAGATATAATGTAGCCCAGGAAGGGAATACTGTTTACGTGGAACGTACATTTTTCAGCCTTCACAAATAATGAATTGTTTCGGAGACGTGTAAGAACCTGACGGACATGCATCTTGTGATCGGCGAGGGTCTTTGAGAAAATTAAAATGTCATCCAAGTAGATAACGACATAAGTGTCTAGCACATCCTTGAAGATATCATTGATCAGGTGCTGGAAGGTGGCAGGGGCATTGCAGAGACCGAATGGCATAACTACATATTCGTATAACCCATAACGGGTACGAAATGCAGTCAGCCATTCGTCTCCTGCCCGCATCCTGATCAAGTTATATGCGCCCCTAAGATCTAACTTGGTGAAGATCTTAGAGCCCACCAACCGCTCAATTAGTTCTGGAATGAGCGGTAAGGGGTAACGTTTTTTTATGGTTATTTTATTTAACTGCCGATAGTCCACTATAGGTCTTAAAGAACCGTCCTTATTCTTTACAAAAAAGATACCTGCTGCTGCAGGGGAGGTCGATGGCCTGATGAAGCCTTTTTTTAAATTTTCGTCAATATAGGACCTGAGGTGTAGTAATTCTGGTTTTGAGAGAGGGAATATGTGACCACAAGGTATGACTGCTCCAGGTAGTAAATCAATGGGGCAGTCATATGGCCTGTGTGGAGGGAGAGTCTCAGATTGGGTTTTACTAAAAACATCTTTGAACTCTGCATAGTCCATAGGTACATTTGACTGTAAACTCTCTGAGGGGTTTTGTAAAAGTAGATGTGGGTAGCAGGTAGTTTTGCTATACTCAGAGTTAAATTGTAAGGAGAGTGAGGACCATGATATCAAGGGATCATGTTGCCGAAGCCACTGTAGACATAATATCAAAGGAAAATCAGGAGAGATAATAACGTCAAATTTAATATACTCCCTGTGATGGCATTCTGTTGACATTAAGATGGGACTGGTTTCAAAGGTAACTGGACCTGTGGACAGGACCTTGCCATCAATCCCCCTCAAGTAGACAGGAGACAGTTTCTTATGCAGGGGTATTTTATTAGTTTCACAGAAAGATACATCTATGTAAGAGAGAGAGGCACCAGAGTCAATGATCCCTTGAAGTGTCACCCGAGTTTGATCCCACTGTAAGACAAGAGGAATTTTGCAGTAATGAGAACATTTGAGAATACTTTTTATTGAGGAGGTGGGAGTGAGCAACTTACCCTTTCTTTGACGGCTTAAGTTGGGACAGTCTCTGACCCCATGGTCTTCTGATGCGCAGTACATGCACAGATTATTTGTGCGACGCCTTATCTTTTCCTGAGAGCTCAGTGGACCTCGTAGAAAGGCGATATCCATAGGTTCAGCAGGGGGTTTTGAATGTGTCGTGGGTGAATTTGATGTGGTTTTTTGCCTATAGGGTGAGTCGTGACTACTTCTTTCATGATGTCTTTCCCTAAGCCTCCTATCTATGCAGATACTGAGATCTATGAGTTGCTCAAGAGTAGGGGGTATTTGGGTACGTGATAGTTCATCCTTAATGGCTTCTGACAACCCTAGGCGAAATTAGTTTCGCAGGGATAAGTTGTTCCATTGGGTGTCAGGAGCCCACCTTTTAAATTCGGAGATATATTCCTCAACCTCTCTTTTCCTCTGCTTTAGGGACCTCATAGCTGTTTCAGCCATCTGTTGTTTAAAGGGGTCCTCATAGATTTGTGCTAGGGCAGAGAAAAAGGAGTCTAAGGAATTAAGGATGTCATCGTTGTGCTCTAAGAAGGTATTTGCCCATGCTCTGGGCTCTGCTCTTAAGTAAGAGATGGTTGTCATAACCTTTATCCTATCATTAGGATAGGTATATGGTTTGAGGGTAAATAACAGGTAGCAGGAATTCTTAAATTCCCTGAAAGTTTTTCTATCACCTGAAAAAGGTTCAGGAGCACTAATTTGGGGTTCCTGGGGAGGGGGTTTTCTATCCACTACCTCCTTTATGTATGTTTTTAAATTATCATTTTCTAATTTGAGTGCAGTGAGCCCTTCAGTTAACATATCTACTTTAGTGCTTAATGTTTGCATGTGAGCTGACATATCAGTTGGGTCCATTTTATAAGGCTTGGTATTCCTGTAATGTCTGGAAAGAAGACAAAATAAAAGTTGGACCACAGCTGCTGATATATGATTTTGAAAGGTTGTTGCTAAGTATGTAGCAGGAGATTACATGAAAATTACCCCGGTGTAACAAGTAAAATCCTAGCACACACACAGGAAGCAGTTTCTTATGTGATAAGCAAGTTGCAGCAGATAGAACTATGGCTGACGCAGCTAATATTAACTATGGTATTCAGCAGTGTACCATGCCTCCTTGTAATCACAGAGAGTAAATATGAAATACTTATACATATGCGCAATATGTTAAGATAAGGCCAATATTAAGTTAACAGAAGCAGCGGAATATCAGGCAAAACAAAGTGACAGGAGATAAAGAACTAATACCTAATGGTATGTGAATAGAAACTAAAGTTAGCTTGGCTCAAACTTATGAGAGAACCACTTAGTAAGGGTACCTTTAGAGGGGCACAGCAGTGTGTAAACCGCGGCAGCGGTGTCAGCGGTGAGAGCAGAGAGAGCTGGCTTGTGGCGGCTGAATACGGCGTGTGACGTCACAGAGGTCAAGTTCCGGAGTAGCGCAGCTGGTCTGTGAGGAGCTGGAAAGGCACAGGATGTCAGTTTCCGAACTGAGAGATCGCCAAGCAGGTTGAGAGGTATGGGTGGAGCTTGGGTAAGAAGGAGAATCAATACCAAGCACTGACTTAAGGTTGAGGGAGGTATTTAAAGGGGATTTGCAATAAGACTTAAAGGGACAGTGGTAGACATAACGGTGAATTGCATATGTGTGACACTCTCACACTCCCTCTGTAATACCAACCTCAGATACCTATCACAGATTCTCTCCTCTCTCTTCCTCCTCTCACACTCCCTCTGTAATACCAACCTCAGACACCTATCACAGATTCTCTCCTCTCTCTCCTGCTTCTCTCACACTCCCTCTGTAATACCAACATCAGACACCTATCACATATTCTCTCCTCTCTCTTCCTCCTCTCACACTCCCTCTGTAATACCAACCTCAGACACCTATCACAGATTCTCTCCTCTCTCTCCTGCTCCTCTCACACTCCCTCTGTAAAACCAACCTCAGACACCTATCACAGATTCTCTCCTCTCTCTCCTGCTTCTCTGACACTCCCTCTGTAATACCAACATCAGACACCTATCACAGATTCTCTCCTCTCTCTCTTCCTCCTCTCACACTCCCTCTGTAATATCAACCTCAGACACCTATCACAGATGCTCTCCTCTCTCTCTTCCTCCTCTCACACTCCCTCTGTAATACCAACCTCAGACACCTATCACAGATTCTCTCCTCTCTCTCTTCCTCCTCTCACACTCCCTCTGTAATACCAACCTCAGACACCTATCACAGATTCTCTCCTCTCTCTCCTGCTCCTCTTACACTCCCTCTGTAATACCAACCTCAGACACCTATCACAGATTCTCTCCTCTCTCTTCCTCCTCTCACACTCCCTCTGTAATACCAACCTCAGACACCTATCACAGATGCTCTCCTCTCTCTCTTCCTCCTCTCACACTCCCTCTGTAATACCAACCTCAGAGACCTATCACAGATTCTCTCCTCTCTCTCCTGCTCCTCTTACACTCCCTCTGTAATACCAACCTCAGACACCTATCACAGATTCTCTCCTCTCTCTTCCTCCTCTCACACTCCCTCTGTAATACCAACCTCAGACACCTATCACAGATTCTCTCCTCTCTCTTCCTCCTCTTACACTCCCTCTGTAATACCAACCTCAGACACCTATCACAGATTCTCTCCTCTCTCTCCTGCTCCTCTCACACTCCCTCTGTAATACCAACCTCAGACACCTATCACAGATTCTCTCCTCTCTCTCCTGCTCCTCTCACACTCCCTCTGTAATACCAACCTCAGACACCTATCACAGATTATCTCCTCTCTCTCTTCCTCCTCTCATGATCCCTCTGTAATACCAACCTCAGACACCTATCACAGATTCTCTCCTCTCTCTCCAGCTCCTCTCACACTGCCTCTGTAATGCCAACCTCAGACACCTATCACAGATTATCTCCTCTCTCTTCCTCCTCTCACACTCCCTCTGTAATACCAACCTCAGACACCTATCACAGATGCTCTCCTCTCTCTCTTCCTCCTCTCACACTCCCTCTGTAATACCAACCTCAGACACCTATCACAGATTCTCTCCTCTCTCTCTTCCTCCTCTCACACTCCCTCTGTAATACCAACCTCAGACACCTATCACAGATTCTCTCCTCTCTCTCTTCCTCCTCTCACACTCCATCTGTAATACCAACCTCAGACACCTATCAGAGATTATCTCTTCTCTCTCTCCTGCTTCTCTCACACTCCCTCTGTAATACCAACCTCAGACACCTATCACAGATTCTCTCCTCTCTCTCCTGCTCTTCTCACACTCCCTCTGTAATACCAACCTCAGACACCTATCACAGATTATCTCCACTCTCTCTTCCTCCTCTCACACTCCCTCTGTAATACCAACCTCAGACACCTATCACAGATTCTCTCCTCTCTCTCCTGCTCTTCTCACACTCCCTCTGTAATACCAACCTCAGACACCTATCACAGATTCTCTCCTCTCTCTCCTGCTCTTCTCACACTCCCTCTGTAATACCAACCTCAGACACCTATCACAGATTATCTCCACTCTCTCTTCCTCCTCTCACACTCCCTCTGTAATACCAACCTCAGACACCTATCACAGATTATCTCCTCTCTCTCTTGCTCCTCTCACACTCCCTCTGTAATACCAACCTCAGACACCTATCACAGATTCTCTCCTCTCTCCTGCTCCTCTCACACTTCCTCTGTAATACCAACCTCAGACACCTATCACAGATTCTCTCCTCTCTCTCCTGCTCCTCTCACACTCCCTCTGTAATACCAACCTCAGACACCTATCACAGATTATCTCCACTCTCTCTTCCTCCTCTCACACTCCCTCTGTAATACCAACCTCAGACACCTATCACAGATTCTCTCTTCTCTCTCCTGCTCTTCTCACACTCCCTCTGTAATACCAACCTCAGACACCTATCACAGATTCTCTCCTCTCTCTCCTGCTCTTCTCACACTCCCTCTGTAATACCAACCTCAGACACCTATCACAGATTATCTCCACTCTCTCTTCCTCCTCTCACACTCCCTCTGTAATACCAACCTCAGACACCTATCACAGATTATCTCCTCTCTCTCTTGCTCCTCTCACACTCCCTCTGTAATACCAACCTCAGACACCTATCACAGATTCTCTCCTCTCTCCTGCTCCTCTCACACTTCCTCTGTAATACCAACCTCAGACACCTATCACAGATTCTCTCCTCTCTCTCCTGCTTTTCTCACACTCCCTCTGTAATACCAACCTCAGACACCTATCACAGATTATCTCCACTCTCTCTTCCTCCTCTCACACTCCCTCTGTAATACCAACCTCAGACACCTATCACAGATTCTCTCTTCTCTCTCCTGCTCTTCTCACACTCCCTCTGTAATACCAACCTCAGACACCTATCACAGATTCTCTCCTCTCTCTCCTGCTCTTCTCACACTCCCTCTGTAATACCAACCTCAGACACCTATCACAGATTATCTCCACTCTCTCTTCCTCCTCTCACACTCCCTCTGTAATACCAACCTCAGACACCTATCACAGATTATCTCCTCTCTCTCTTGCTCCTCTCACACTCCCTCTGTAATACCAACCTCAGACACCTATCACAGATTCTCTCCTCTCTCCTGCTCCTCTCACAGTTCCTCTGTAATACCAACCTCAGACACCTATCACAGATTCTCTCCTCTCTCTCCTGCTTCTCTCACACTCCCTCTGTAAAACCAACCTCAGACACCTATCACAGATTCTCTCCCCTCTCTCCTGCTTCTCTCACACTCCCTCTGTAATACCAACCTCAGACACCTATCACAGATTCTCTCCTCTCTCTCTTCCTCCTCTCACACTCCCTCTGTAATACCAACCTCAGACACCTATCACAGATTCTCTCCTCTCTCTCCTGCTCCTCTCACACTCCCTCTGTAATACCAACCTCAGACACCTATCACAGATTATCTCCTCTCTCTCCTGCTCCTCTCACACTCCCTCTGTAATACCAACCTCAGACACCTATCACAGATGCTCTCCTCTCTCTCTTCCTCCTCTCACACTCCCTCTGTAATACCAACCTCAGACACCTATCACAGATTCTCTCCCCTCTCTCCTGCTCCTCTCACACTCCCTCTGTAATACCAACCTCAGACACCTATCACAGATTATCTCCTCTCTCTCTCTTGCTCCTCTCACACTCCCTCTGTAATACCAACCTCAGACACCTATCACAGATTCTCTCCTCTCTCTCTTCCTCCTCTCACACTCCATCTGTAATACCAACCTCAGACACCTATCAGAGATTATCTCCTCTCTCTCCTGCTTCTCTCACACTCCCTCTGTAATACCAACCTCAGACACCTATCACAGATTCTCTCCTCTCTCTCCTGCTCCTCTCACACTCCCTCTGTAATACCAACCTCAGACACCTATCACAGATTATCTCCACTCTCTCTTCCTCCTCTCACACTCCCTCTGTAATACCAACCTCAGACACCTATCACAGATTATCTCCTCTCTCTCCTGCTCCTCTCTGTAATGTCTGGAAAGAAGACAAAATAAAAGTTGGACCACAGCTGCTGATATATGATTTTGAAAGGTTGTTGCTAAGTATGTAGCAGGAGATTACATGAAAATTACCCCGGTGTAACAAGTAAAATCCTAGCACACACACAGGAAGCAGTTTCTTATGTGATAAGCAAGTTGCAGCAGATAGAACTATGGCTGACGCAGCTAATATTAACTATGGTATTCAGCAGTGTACCTTGCCTCCTTGTAATCACAGAGAGTAAATATGAAATACTTATACATATGCGCAATATGTTAAGATAAGGCCAATATTAAGTTAACAGAAGCAGCGGAATATCAGGCAAAACAAAGTGACAGGAGATAAAGAACTAATACCTAATGGTATGTGAATAGAAACTAAAGTTAGCTTGGCTCAAACTTATGAGAGAACCACTTAGTAAGGGTACCTTTAGAGGGGCACAGCAGTGTGTAAACCGCGGCAGCGGTGTCAGCGGTGAGAGCAGAGAGAGCTGGCTTGAGGCGGCTGAATACGGCGTGTGACGTCACAGAGGCCAAGTTCCGGAGTAGCGCAGCTGGTCTGTGAGGAGCTGGAAAGGCACAGGCTGTCAGTTTCCGAACTGAGAGATCTCCAAGCAGGTTGAGAGGTATGGGTGGAGCTTGGGTAAGAAGGAGAATCAATACCAAGCACTGACTTAAGGTTGAGGGAGGTATTTAAAGGGGATTTGCAATAAGACTTAAAGGGACAGTGGTAGACATAACGGTGAATTGCATATGTGTGACAGGATACCCCCTCCAAGGAGCGGCACCGAAGCTCAAGACCGAGGACGATCAGGAAACCTCTGATGGAAGTGGGATATCAGTCTGGGAGCGGAGATGTTAGAAGAAGGTTCCCAAGAGTTATGTTCCACGGGGTAGTCTTTCCATTTAATAAGATATTGCAGGACACCCCTCGAGAGTCTACTGTCCAAAATGTCCTCAACCTCATATTCCAAGTTGGGGTCCACAGATACAGGAGGCAAAGTGGCATCTAAGCCACGGTCACGAACATGGCGGTAGGGTTTCAGAAGGGATACGTGGAAGGTAGGATGTATTTTCAAGGTGGTTGGTAGAGTGAGGCGAACTGCGTTACAATTTATGATCTTTTGTATAGGAAAAGGTCCTATGAAGAGTGGTGAGAGTTTCCTAGATGGCGTGGATAATCGAAGATTCTTAGTGGAGAGCCATACGAGATCTCCAATAGAGTATGCAGGTGGAGGTGTACGGCGTAGATCATAGTATCTTTTCTGTATGAGTTTTGCATCCTCAATAGCATGTTTAACAGTCGTGAAATTCGAATCCATGGTGGATGTTAGGTCTGATATGTGAGGATGGTTTGCGGCTAGGTCTGGAAGGTATTGGAACTTCGGATGGAATCCATAGTTGGTATAGAAGGGTGTCTGTTTAGTGGTTGAGTGTATAGTATTGTTGAAGACGAATTCAGCAAAGTGTAACTGTTGGGACCAAGAATGTTGGTTATTATGACAAAATGTTCGTAAGAACTGCTCCACCCATTGGTTGCACCTCTCTGTCTGTCCGTTTGTCTGAGGATGATATGAAGAAGACAGGGATTTGTCAATGGAGAACTGTTTACAGAAGGCAGACCATAAAGAGCTAGTGAACTGAGACCCACGGTCAGTTAGTATTTTACTAGGAAGTCCATGTAGTTTAATGACATTAACAAGCAATAGATGGATGGTCTCTGCAGCAGTTGGGAGCTTGTGATAAGGTATCAAGTGGAGCATTTTACTAAACAGATCTACTACAACAAGTATACTTGTGTTTTTATCTGATTTCAGCAGATCCACTATATAGTCCAGGGCGATTTCTTGCCAGGGTTTATCTGGAGTAGGTATGGTAAGCAGGAGTCCGAAAGGAGGCCTCTTACTCCTCTTTGATATGGTACAGGCTCGACAGGTGTTTATGAACTGAGTAACATCAGGTAGGATGGTAGGCCACCAGTAGGACCTCTGTAAGAGTTCTTTCATTTTTTTCAACCCACAATGTCCACCGAGAGGTGAGTCATGGGCAGAGCGTAGTAGTTGGTCACGTAGAGAAGGGGGAATGTAGAACTTCTGGTTGTGGCAATAGACTCCGTCGTTATTCCTTCGTAAGAGATGTAGAGGTTTTGATGGATCTTTGATTTGTTCAGACCGTAGAAGCGGTAAGGAATCTATCAGGAAGAGAAGGAAATTATTTTCTGGGATAACGTGCCGGTCGAAGGTATGATCTACTGATGTGTGTGGTATCCGAGAGAGAGCATCTGCTTTGCCATTTTTGCTTGCGGGTCTGTAAGTGATGAGGAAGTTGAAACGTGATAGGAAGAGATTCCAACGGACTTGGCGGGCAGAGAGCGTTCTAGTGGATTTAAGAAACTGTAGGTTCCTGTGGTCAGTGTATACAATGGTAGGTGTTGTGGCTCCTTCAAGTAGGTGTCTCCATTGTTCAAAAGCAGCCTTTATGGCTAGGAGCTCCTTTTCACCCACCGGGTAATGTCTTTCTGCAGAGGTCAAGGACCTAGAGTAGTAAGCTACTGGGGGCAGTGGTTGTTGGTGAGACTCTCTTTGCGAAAGGATGGCTCCAAGAGCGAAGTCTGAGGCATCTACTTCGAGTGTGAATGGGAGTTCGGTGTTAGGATACCTGAGGATAGGAGCAGATGTGAAACTTGTTTTCAATCTGTCAAAAGCTTCTTGGGTGGTGTCGGACCAGACGAATTTGATATTTTGTTTTGTGAGATCAGTGAGTGGTTTAGCCAGAGTAGAATAATTCCTAATAAATTTTCTGTAAATGTTGGCGAAACCAAGAAAACTTTGAACTTGTTTTCTAGTTGTGGGAACAGGCCAATCTAGTACTGTTTTGATCTTATTTTCGTCCATGCGTATACCCATATCAGATATAATGTAGCCCAGGAAGGGAATACTGTTTACGTGGAACGTACATTTTTCAGCCTTCACAAATAATGAATTGTTTCGGAGACGTGTAAGAACCTGACGGACATGCATCTTGTGATCGGCGAGGGTCTTTGAGAAAATTAAAATGTCATCCAAGTAGATAACGACATAAGTGTCTAGCACATCCTTGAAGATATCATTGATCAGGTGCTGGAAGGTGGCAGGGGCATTGCAGAGACCGAATGGCATAACTACATATTCGTATAACCCATAACGGGTACGAAATGCAGTCAGCCATTCGTCTCCTGCCCGCATCCTGATCAAGTTATATGCGCCCCTAAGATCTAACTTGGTGAAGATCTTAGAGCCCACCAACCGCTCAATTAGTTCTGGAATGAGCGGTAAGGGGTAACGTTTTTTTATGGTTATTTTATTTAACTGCCGATAGTCCACTATAGGTCTTAAAGAACCGTCCTTATTCTTTACAAAAAAGATACCTGCTGCTGCAGGGGAGGTCGATGGCCTGATGAAGCCTTTTTTTAAATTTTCGTCAATATAGGACCTGAGGTTTAGTAATTCTGGTTTTGAGAGAGGGAATATGTGACCACAAGGTATGACTGCTCCAGGTAGTAAATCAATGGGGCAGTCATATGGCCTGTGTGGAGGGAGAGTCTCAGATTGGGTTTTACTAAAAACATCTTTGAACTCTGCATAGTCCATAGGTACATTTGACTGTAAACTCTCTGAGGGGTTTTGTAAAAGTAGATGTGGGTAGCAGGTAGTTTTGCTATACTCAGAGTTAAATTGTAAGGAGAGTGAGGACCATGATATCAAGGGATCATGTTGCCGAAGCCACTGTAGACCTAATATCAAAGGAAAATCAGGAGAGATAATAACGTCAAATTTAATATACTCCCTGTGATGGCATTCTGTTGACATTAAGATGGGACTGGTTTCAAAGGTAACTGGACCTGTGGACAGGACCTTGCCATCAATCCCCCTCAAGTAGACAGGAGACAGTTTCTTATGCAGGGGTATTTTATTAGTTTCACAGAAAGATACATCTATGTAAGAGAGAGAGGCACCAGAGTCAATGATCCCTTGAAGTGTCACCCGAGTTTGATCCCACTGTAAGACAAGAGGAATTTTGCAGTAATGAGAACATTTGAGAATGCTTTTTATTGAGGAGGTGGGAGTGAGCAACTTACCCTTTCTTTGACGGCTTAAGTTGGGACAGTCTCTGACCCCATGGTCTTCTGATGCGCAGTACATGCACAGATTATTTGTGCGACGCCTTATCTTTTCCTGAGAGCTCAGTGGACCTCGTAGAAAGGCGATATCCATAGGTTCAGCAGGGGGTTTTGAATGTGTCGTGGGTGAATTTGATGTGGTTTTTTGCCTATAGGGTGAGTCGTGACTACTTCTTTCATGATGTCTTTCCCTAAGCCTCCTATCTATGCAGATACTGAGATCTATGAGTTGCTCAAGAGTAGGGGGTATTTGGGTACGTGATAGTTCATCCTTAATGGCTTCTGACAACCCTAGGCGAAATTAGTTTCGCAGGGATAAGTTGTTCCATTGGGTGTCAGGAGCCCACCTTTTAAATTCGGAGATATATTCCTCAACCTCTCTTTTCCTCTGCTTTAGGGACCTCATAGCTGTTTCAGCCATCTGTTGTTTAAAGGGGTCCTCATAGATTTGTGCTAGGGCAGAGAAAAAGGAGTCTAAGGAATTAAGGATGTCATCGTTGTGCTCTAAGAAGGTATTTGCCCATGCTCTGGGCTCTGCTCTTAAGTAAGAGATGGTTGTCATAACCTTTATCCTATCATTAGGATAGGTATATGGTTTGAGGGTAAATAACAGGTAGCAGGAATTCTTAAATTCCCTGAAAGTTTTTCTATCACCTGAAAAAGGTTCAGGAGCACTAATTTGGGGTTCCTGGGGAGGGGGTTTTCTATCCACTACCTCCTTTATGTATGTTTTTAAATTATCATTTTCTAATTTGAGTGCAGTGAGCCCTTCAGTTAACATATCTACTTTAGTGCTTAATGTTTGCATGTGAGCTGACATATCAGTTGGGTCCATTTTATAAGGCTTGGTATTCCTGTAATGTCTGGAAAGAAGACAAAATAAAAGTTGGACCACAGCTGCTGATATATGATTTTGAAAGGTTGTTGCTAAGTATGTAGCAGGAGATTACATGAAAATTACCCCGGTGTAACAAGTAAAATCCTAGCACACACACAGGAAGCAGTTTCTTATGTGATAAGCAAGTTGCAGCAGATAGAACTATGGCTGACGCAGCTAATATTAACTATGGTATTCAGCAGTGTACCATGCCTCCTTGTAATCACAGAGAGTAAATATGAAATACTTATACATATGCGCAATATGTTAAGATAAGGCCAATATTAAGTTAACAGAAGCAGCGGAATATCAGGCAAAACAAAGTGACAGGAGATAAAGAACTAATACCTAATGGTATGTGAATAGAAACTAAAGTTAGCTTGGCTCAAACTTATGAGAGAACCACTTAGTAAGGGTACCTTTAGAGGGGCACAGCAGTGTGTAAACCGCGGCAGCGGTGTCAGCGGTGAGAGCAGAGAGAGCTGGCTTGTGGCGGCTGAATACGGCGTGTGACGTCACAGAGGTCAAGTTCCGGAGTAGCGCAGCTGGTCTGTGAGGAGCTGGAAAGGCACAGGATGTCAGTTTCCGAACTGAGAGATCGCCAAGCAGGTTGAGAGGTATGGGTGGAGCTTGGGTAAGAAGGAGAATCAATACCAAGCACTGACTTAAGGTTGAGGGAGGTATTTAAAGGGGATTTGCAATAAGACTTAAAGGGACAGTGGTAGACATAACGGTGAATTGCATATGTGTGACACTCTCACACTCCCTCTGTAATACCAACCTCAGATACCTATCACAGATTCTCTCCTCTCTCTTCCTCCTCTCACACTCCCTCTGTAATACCAACCTCAGACACCTATCACAGATTCTCTCCTCTCTCTCCTGCTTCTCTCACACTCCCTCTGTAATACCAACATCAGACACCTATCACATATTCTCTCCTCTCTCTTCCTCCTCTCACACTCCCTCTGTAATACCAACCTCAGACACCTATCACAGATTCTCTCCTCTCTCTCCTGCTCCTCTCACACTCCCTCTGTAAAACCAACCTCAGACACCTATCACAGATTCTCTCCTCTCTCTCCTGCTTCTCTGACACTCCCTCTGTAATACCAACATCAGACACCTATCACAGATTCTCTCCTCTCTCTCTTCCTCCTCTCACACTCCCTCTGTAATACCAACCTCAGACACCTATCACAGATGCTCTCCTCTCTCTCTTCCTCCTCTCACACTCCCTCTGTAATACCAACCTCAGACACCTATCACAGATTCTCTCCTCTCTCTCTTCCTCCTCTCACACTCCCTCTGTAATACCAACCTCAGAGACCTATCACAGATTCTCTCCTCTCTCTCCTGCTCCTCTTACACTCCCTCTGTAATACCAACCTCAGACACCTATCACAGATTCTCTCCTCTCTCTTCCTCCTCTCACACTCCCTCTGTAATACCAACCTCAGACACCTATCACAGATGCTCTCCTCTCTCTCTTCCTCCTCTCACACTCCCTCTGTAATACCAACCTCAGAGACCTATCACAGATTCTCTCCTCTCTCTCCTGCTCCTCTTACACTCCCTCTGTAATACCAACCTCAGACACCTATCACAGATTCTCTCCTCTCTCTTCCTCCTCTCACACTCCCTCTGTAATACCAACCTCAGACACCTATCACAGATTCTCTCCTCTCTCTTCCTCCTCTTACACTCCCTCTGTAATACCAACCTCAGACACCTATCACAGATTCTCTCCTCTCTCTCCTGCTCCTCTCACACTCCCTCTGTAATACCAACCTCAGACACCTATCACAGATTCTCTCCTCTCTCTCCAGCTCCTCTCACACTGCCTCTGTAATGCCAACCTCAGACACCTATCACAGATTATCTCCTCTCTCTTCCTCCTCTCACACTCCCTCTGTAATACCAACCTCAGACACCTATCACAGATTCTCTCCTCTCTCTCTTCCTCCTCTCACATTCCCTCTGTAATACCAACCTCAGACACCTATCACAGATTCTCTCCTCTCTCTCTTCCTCCTCTCACACTCCATCTGTAATACCAACCTCAGACACCTATCAGAGATTATCTCCTCTCTCTCTCCTGCTTCTCTCACACTCCCTCTGTAATACCAACCTCAGACACCTATCACAGATTCTCTCCTCTCTCTCCTGCTCTTCTCACACTCCCTCTGTAATACCAACCTCAGACACCTATCACAGATTATCTCCACTCTCTCTTCCTCCTCTCACACTCCCTCTGTAATACCAACCTCAGACACCTATCACAGATTCTCTCCTCTCTCTCCTGCTCTTCTCACACTCCCTCTGTAATACCAACCTCAGACACCTATCACAGATTCTCTCCTCTCTCTCCTGCTCTTCTCACACTCCCTCTGTAATACCAACCTCAGACACCTATCACAGATTATCTCCACTCTCTCTTCCTCCTCTCACACTCCCTCTGTAATACCAACCTCAGACACCTATCACAGATTATCTCCTCTCTCTCTTGCTCCTCTCACACTCCCTCTGTAATACCAACCTCAGACACCTATCACAGATTCTCTCCTCTCTCCTGCTCCTCTCACACTTCCTCTGTAATACCAACCTCAGACACCTATCACAGATTCTCTCCTCTCTCTCCTGCTCTTCTCACACTCCCTCTGTAATACCAACCTCAGACACCTATCACAGATTATCTCCACTCTCTCTTCCTCCTCTCACACTCCCTCTGTAATACCAACCTCAGACACCTATCACAGATTCTCTCTTCTCTCTCCTGCTCTTCTCACACTCCCTCTGTAATACCAACCTCAGACACCTATCACAGATTCTCTCCTCTCTCTCCTGCTCTTCTCACACTCCCTCTGTAATACCAACCTCAGACACCTATCACAGATTATCTCCACTCTCTCTTCCTCCTCTCACACTCCCTCTGTAATACCAACCTCAGACACCTATCACAGATTATCTCCTATCTCTCTTGCTCCTCTCACACTCCCTCTGTAATACCAACCTCAGACACCTATCACAGATTCTCTCCTCTCTCCTGCTCCTCTCACACTTCCTCTGTAATACCAACCTCAGACACCTATCACAGATTCTCTCCTCTCTCTCCTGCTTTTCTCACACTCCCTCTGTAATACCAACCTCAGACACCTATCACAGATTATCTCCACTCTCTCTTCCTCCTCTCACACTCCCTCTGTAATACCAACCTCAGACACCTATCACAGATTCTCTCTTCTCTCTCCTGCTCTTCTCACACTCCCTCTGTAATACCAACCTCAGACACCTATCACAGATTCTCTCCTCTCTCTCCTGCTCCTCTCACACTCCCTCTGTAATACCAACCTCAGACACCTATCACAGATTATCTCCTCTCTCTCTTCCTCCTCTCACACTCCCTCTGTAATACCAACCTCAGACACCTATCACAGATTATCTCCTCTCTCTCTTGCTCCTCTCACACTCCCTCTGTAATACCAACCTCAGACACCTATCACAGATTCTCTCCTCTCTCCTGCTCCTCTCACACTTCCTCTGTAATACCAACCTCAGACACCTATCACAGATTCTCTCCTCTCTCTCCTGCTTCTCTCAGACTCCCTCTGTAAAACCAACCTCAGACACCTATCACAGATTCTCTCCCCTCTCTCCTGCTTCTCTCACACTCCCTCTGTAATACCAACCTCAGACACCTATCACAGATTCTCTCCTCTCTCTCTTCCTCCTCTCACACTCCCTCTGTAATACCAACCTCAGACACCTATCACAGATTCTCTCCTCTCTCTCCTGCTCCTCTCACACTCCCTCTGTAATACCAACCTCAGACACCTATCACAGATTATCTCCTCTCTCTCCTGCTCCTCTCACACTCCCTCTGTAATACCAACCTCAGACACCTATCACAGATGCTCTCCTCTCTCTCTTCCTCCTCTCACACTCCCTCTGTAATACCAACCTCAGACACCTATCACAGATTCTCTCCCCTCTCTCCTGCTCCTCTCACACTCCCTCTGTAATACCAACCTCAGACACCTATCACAGATTATCTCCTCTCTCTCTCTTGCTCCTCTCACACTCCCTCTGTAATACCAACCTCAGACACCTATCACAGATTCTCTCCTCTCTCTCTTCCTCCTCTCACACTCCATCTGTAATACCAACCTCAGACACCTATCAGAGATTATCTCCTCTCTCTCCTGCTTCTCTCACACTCCCTCTGTAATACCAACCTCAGACACCTATCACAGATTCTCTCCTCTCTCTCCTGCTCTTCTCACACTCCCTCTGTAATACCAACCTCAGACACCTATCACAGATTCTCTCCTCTCTCTCCTGCTCTTCTCACACTCCCTCTGTAATACCAACCTCAGACACCTATCACAGATTATCTCCACTCTCTCTTCCTCCTCTCACACTCCCTCTGTAATACCAACCTCAGACACCTATCACAGATTATCTCCTCTCTCTCTTGCTCCTCTCACACTCCCTCTGTAATACCAACCTCAGACACCTATCACAGATTCTCTCCTCTCTCCTGCTCCTCTCACACTTCCTCTGTAATACCAACCTCAGACACCTATCACAGATTCTCTCCTCTCTCTCCTGCTCTTCTCACACTCCCTCTGTAATACCAACCTCAGACACCTATCACAGATTATCTCCACTCTCTCTTCCTCCTCTCACACTCCCTCTGTAATACCAACCTCAGACACCTATCACAGATTCTCTCTTCTCTCTCCTGCTCTTCTCACACTCCCTCTGTAAAACCAACCTCAGACACCTATCACAGATTCTCTCCCCTCTCTCCTGCTTCTCTCACACTCCCTCTGTAATACCAACCTCAGACACCTATCACAGATTCTCTCCTCTCTCTCTTCCTCCTCTCACACTCCCTCTGTAATACCAACCTCAGACACCTATCACAGATTCTCTCCTCTCTCTCCTGCTCCTCTCACACTCCCTCTGTAATACCAACCTCAGACACCTATCACAGATTATCTCCTCTCTCTCCTGCTCCTCTCACACTCCCTCTGTAATACCAACCTCAGACACCTATCACAGATGCTCTCCTCTCTCTCTTCCTCCTCTCACACTCCCTCTGTAATACCAACCTCAGACACCTATCACAGATTCTCTCCCCTCTCTCCTGCTCCTCTCACACTCCCTCTGTAATACCAACCTCAGACACCTATCACAGATTATCTCCTCTCTCTCTCTTGCTCCTCTCACACTCCCTCTGTAATAACAACCTCAGACACCTATCACAGATTCTCTCCTCTCTCTCCTGCTCCTCTCACACTCCCTCTGTAATACCAACCTCAGACACCTATCAGAGATTCTCTCCTTTCTCTCCTGCTCCTCTCACACTCCCTCTGTAATACCAACCTCTGACACCTATCACAGATTCTCTCCTCTCTCTCCTGCTCCTCTTACACTCCCTCTGTAATACCAACCTCAGACACCTATCAGATTCTCTCCTCTCTCTCCTGCTCCTCTCACACTCCCTCTGTAATACCAACATCAGACACCTATCACAGATTCTCTCCTCTCTCTCCTGCTCCTCTCACACTCCCTCTGTAATACCAACCTCAGACACCTATCACAGATTCTCTCCTCTCTCTCTTCCTCCTCTCACACTCCCTCTGTAATACCAACCTCAGACACCTATCACAGATTCTCTCCTATCTCTCTTCCTCCTCTCACACTCCCTCTGTAATACCAACCTCAGACACCTATCACAGATTATCTCCACTCTCTCTTCCTCCTCTCACACTCCCTCTGTAATACCAACCTCAGACACCTATCACAGATTCTCTCCTCTCTCTCTTCCTCCTCTCACACTCCCTCTGTAATACCAACCTCAGACACCTATCACAGATTATCTCCTCTCTCTTCCTCCTCTCACACTCCCTCTGTAATAACAACCTCAGACACCTATCACAGATTATCTCCTATCTCTCTTCCTCCTCTCACACTCCCTCTGTAATACCAACCTCAGACACCTATCACAGATTATCTCCTCTCTCTCTTCCTCCTCTCACACACCCTCTGTAATACCAACCTCAGACACCTATCACAGATTATCTCCTCTCTCTCTTCCTCCTCTCACACTCCCTCTGTAATACCAACCTCAGACACCTATCACAGATTCTCTCCTCTCTCTCCTGCTCCTCTCACACTCCCTCTGTAATACCAACCTCAGACACCTATCACATATTATCTCCTCTCTCTCCTGCTCCTCTCACACTCCCTCTGTAATACCAACCTCAGACACCTATCACAGATGCTCTCCTCTCTCTCTTCCTCCTCTCACACTCCCTCTGTAATACCAACCTCAGACACCTATCACAGATTCTCTCCCCTCTCTCCTGCTCCTCTCACACTCCCTCTGTAATACCAACCTCAGACACCTATCACAGATTATCTCCTCTCTCTCTCTTGCTCCTCTCACACTCCCTCTGTAATAACAACCTCAGACACCTATCACAGATTCTCTCCTCTCTCTCCTGCTCCTCTCACACTCCCTCTGTAATACCAACCTCAGACACCTATCAGAGATTCTCTCCTTTCTCTCCTGCTCCTCTCACACTCCCTCTGTAATACCAACCTCTGACACCTATCACAGATTCTCTCCTCTCTCTCCTGCTCCTCTTACACTCCCTCTGTAATACCA
Organism: Bombina bombina; assembly: GCF_027579735.1. NCBI lineage: Eukaryota > Metazoa > Chordata > Amphibia > Anura > Bombinatoridae > Bombina > Bombina bombina. Next base: position 1,246,972,721 of record NC_069501.1, read on the forward strand.
ACCTCAGACACCTATCAGATTCTCTCCTCTCTCTCCTGCTCCTCTCACACTCCCTCTGTAATACCAACATCAGACACCTATCACAGATTCTCTCCTCTCTCTCTTCCTCCTCTCACACTCCCTCTGTAATACCAACCTCAGACACCTATCACAGATTCTCTCCTATCTCTCTTCCTCCTCTCACACTCCCTCTGTAATACCAACCTCAGACACCTATCACAGATGCTCTCCTCTCTCTCTTCCTCCTCTCACACACCCTCTGTAATACCAACCTCAGACACCTATCACAGATTATCTCCACTCTCTCTTCCTCCTCTCACACTCCCTCTGTAATACCAACCTCAGACACCTATCACAGATTCTCTCCTCTCTCTCTTCCTCCTCTCACACTCCCTCTGTAATACCAACCTCAGACACCTATCACAGATTATCTCCTCTCTCTTCCTCCTCTCACACTCCCTCTGTAATAACAACCTCAGACACCTATCACAGATTATCTCCTATCTCTCTTCCTCCTCTCACACTCCCTCTGTAATACCAACCTCAGACACCTATCACAGATTATCTCCTCTCTCTCTTTCTCCTCTCACACACCCTCTGTAATACCAACCTCAGACACCTATCACAGATTATCTCCTCTCTCTCTTCCTCCTCTCACACTCCCTCTGTAATACCAACCTGAGACACCTATCACAGATGCTCTCCTCTCTCTCTTCCTCCTCTCACACTCCCTCTGTAATACCAACCTCAGACACCTATCACAGATTCTCTCCTCTCTCCCCTGCTCCTCTCACACTCCCTCTGTAATACCAACCTCAGGCACCTATCACAGATTATCTCCTCTCTCTCCTGCTCCTCTCACACTCCCTCTGTAATACCAACCTCAGACACCTATCACAGATTATCTCCTCTCTCTCCTGCTCCTCTCACACTCCCTCTGTAATACCAACCTCAGACACCTATCACAGATTATCTCCTCTCTCTCTTCCTCCTCTCACACACCCTCTTTAATACCAACCTCAGACACCTATCACAGATTCTCTCCTCTCTCTCTTCCTCCTCTCACACTCCCTTTTGTAATACCAACATCAGACACCTATCACAGATGCTCTCCTCTCTCTCTTCCTCCTCTCACACTCCCTCTGTAATACCAACCTCAGACACCTATCACAGATTATCTCCCCTCTCTTTTCCTGCTCTCACACACCCTCTCTTCCCTGATCCTCTCCTCTCCAAAGTCCCTCTCCAACCCCTCTCATAATATTCTTCTCTTCCATAACACCTCTGCTCTCTCATTCTCCTTTACATATCCTCAACTCATTTTTGCCTCTCTCAAAAATGAAATACATTAGACTTACATAATCAAGAAATGCACCATAAAAAGACAATGCAATAGCACTTACATGGATTTTTCTGACAAATTTCAAAACTTACTGACATTTGCCAAACCCCTGTATCATGTGGCAGCCATCAACCAATCCCAAAACCATATACTATACACTGTGAACTTTTGTACATGCTTAGTAGTAGCTGGTGCCTCAGAAAGTGTGCATATATAAATACTGAGCAAAAGTAAATTGTAACATCTCTTGAAACTGCATCTAAATCAGTTTATTTTGACTTTAGCGTCTGTTTAATCATCTTTCATACATTTAACCAATTAATCAATCTTCCATACACATGTTGTAAAATTCCTACATACATACATATTTTTCTGTGTGCCTGCAGTTGTATGTTGTGTTTGTGAGCATGTGTGCTTGTATTATATTGGAAATAGTCTAAAATGTGCATAAAGGAAACCTCAAATTATGTCTGATGTTAGCTCGCTGCCTGCCTCCCCTCTCTGAACCCTGCTATGCTTCTAAAATTTGCAGCATTTACTTGGCCATAAATAGGGTACAATATGTTTTAATGTTTGATGATCAATTTTCCCATTGACTGCTTATTGTTTTCATATGTGAAGGTTTGCTAAAACAGAAACAATTACCATAATGCATACATAAACAAGCATTCACCCAGCTTGAATATAGAAAACACCTATTGGAAATATCACTGTCGTTACACAGGAAGTTTAACACATTGCCTACCTGCAGGTAGGAATTAAAAAGTCACATTGAGAATTATACTTTTATACATCTATATTTACTATAAGATACTTACCAAGGGTCCCACAATCACATGCAGAAATGGCTCACAGTTGTGATAATTGCGTCAAGTTATGTTTTTGCATTTTATATTAGACAGTGACATAATGACATATCTATAGGTTGTATTTGATTATTTTTCTCTTAAATATACAGACATGTATGGAGAGATTGCGGACCATATTGCTGATTTGCAATGTAAATATGCAAACAAATAAAATAATACAATGAAATAAATATATATAAAAGGTAATGCCATATATATATTGTGCATTATATCTTTTTAATATGATATTTAAATGTATATTATGTCCCTAATTTTGTTTTACAGAAGATCTATAGAATCTAAACAGTACAATGTATCAAAAGGTACATTATATCACAGGGTATATAAATGTTTATAAATGGAATGTTCCTGTGTTATGCACGGTAATGGATAATATTTATACTGATAACAGCAAACAACATTCTTCATTTAAACCCATGCCTATCAGTTAAATTAAAATGTCACTTTAACAGTACTTACATAAGACTTATTTATGGCTATTACAGAGTAATTTACAATACAGGACCTGGTGATAAGATTCTACCTGGGCTCCATTTCCTGTCCTATTTTGTTCTTCTCAGTGAGTCATCTGCTTTTCTATTACACCATGTACAGTATAAACACAACATCAGTTACTTGCTTTCTTAAGCATCAAGGGGTTAAGTAGTTGCTAGATACAAAGAAAACCAAGGCCATGTTTATCCTTCTGGGAATTCATCTCAGCAATTCACTGCATCCTTTCTTCCTTAATAATAGAAGGATCCGCTGATAGGAGGCAGGGGTTTATTCTGCCTGAGGAAGGGGAGAGGCAACTCTGTTAGACACCAGTCCATCCATCTGACCTGCCAGAAACGTCAAAATCAAATTAAGAGTTCCAAGAGACACACGACACAGGCTCCCTCCCAGCCTAGAGAGAGCAGCTGCCAGCCAGCCTTGCACTAAGAGGAGCTGAGGATGAGAGAGCAGGAATCCCGGAAAGTGTTTCCCTGGGCTGATTCACAAGGACAAACAAGCTCAGTGCATACTTTGGACTTGTTTCTAGTTGCATCCTCAGCATTAAAGCTGAAACATGTCAAGGAGGCATCAAGATTTCCATGGCAACTTAATAACACTGCTGATTTCAACTGAACTCAATTGCTTTCTCATCTTTAAGCTGATTGTACTGGCTATCTTACTAAATGTCAGTGTATGCTGCCCATTTGAATGCTATTGCAGTGTACCGAGTGGCCTGGTGCAGTGCCAGTTTTTACCTCTGCAGGAGATCCCTGGAGAGATCCCTCACTGGGTCCAAAACCTGTCAGTGATTGGCAGTAACATAACCAAATTAAGGAGTGAAGCGTTCAGAAGTAATGGCACTAATCTAACCAATTTAACGACCCTCTTCCTTACCAATGACAACATTCAAACCATAGAAGCATTTGCTTTTAGTGGATTAACCAACCTCAGCATTTTGGACTTGAGTTACAACTTTTTAAACTCTATTGCTGAAGATGCCTTTGTGGGGCAGAATCAGCTTAGCATTTTAAAGATGAACCAAGCACTGTGTGGCACAGCAGGCACACAGCTAATGGATTTCCAATGGATTTCAAACCTGAGAAACCTTAAGCTCTTGGAACTCACTGGCAATATGTTGAACACTTTTCCCAGTATAGTAGTGAGTCTTCATAACTTGCGAGAGCTAAAACTTGGAAATAATTCCATCCCAAACATTAATGCAAAGACAGTCTCAGACTTATTTACGCACAGGACACTTCAGGTGTATTTAAATCCAAACCCTTTAGTCTGTGATTGTAAAATTAAAGAATTTCTTTTCTGGGTTGGGAATAGATCCCAGGTACCAGATAAGAAAAACCTCAAATGTCATTCACCATCCAATTTAAATGGGACATTTGTTACATTACTAATTTCCAAAAACTTAAAATGTAATAATGAGAACCTGGAAACCGCTTCCTATGTCTTTTTTGGTATTGTGCTGGCTTTAATAGGAGTTATATTTCTTATGGTCCTCTACCTGAACAGAAAGGGCATTAAGAGATGGTTGAATAACTTCAGAGAAGCCTGCAGGGACCAAATGGAAGGGTATCATTACCGTTATGAACAGGACTCTGACCCCAGGAGGTGTAATGTTTCCACAGGAATATAGAAGGATGGAGAATTTAACCTGACATAAAGGTTAAACATTCATAGCCTATGACAATAAAATCAGCATGGGACTATCAATGGAGTGGATGGGATATCATCAGTACATTTTATCACACATCTATACTTAGGAAGTGGTAAAATTGACTTAACCCCTTGGCTGCCATAGAGGGCTACAAAACATTGCTTTGTAATGCATTGCAGCCCTTTTTTGGGAGTAAGGGGATTACAAGCAATTAACTTCTTAGTATTTACTGGTGAGTATTAATTGCAACTGGATTTTAATAGGATATAAGCCACCTTCTTCTTCAGTTGGACATATTTGCATGCAAGTAAAATGAGTTTTTATAATAACTAATAATTGAAATAAATATCCATACAAAGAAGTATCCCCAATACCTATATTAGTCATTACTGACAATTTACTGATTTGAAAGATTATAGAAAATCTTAGTGAACCAGCTCCCTAGTTTATGCATTTAAAAGATTTTAATAATTTTCAGCAAAGCAAGGACCTTTAGCATTAAGTGCTTAGCATTGAGGATCTTTGGATAACAATTTTTTAATGTGTTGGGGATATTACAAAAACTGTTTTTTTTATCTCTCTATTTAATATTACTGCATGCAGTTGATTGAACTTTCCCTAGTTTAGATTAAATTAATATATATATGTGTATATATATATATATATATATATATATATATATATATATATATAACATAAACTTTATAAAATTATATATTGCATTGGAAGTATGGACTAAATAAAATACTATGTATTTTCACAGAGGCAAAATGTTATATTTCAGTTTTCTGCAAATCTGTTCTTATATTAATTGAGATATATATATATATATATATATATATATATATATATATATATATATATATATATATATATATATAAAGCCAAAAAAAGAGCAATCCAAAGGTCTTGTACAGTTAATATAGTCACCTTTAATGTTAAATTAAAGGTGACTATATTACCTGTACAAGACCTTTGGAGTGCTCTTCTTCTTGGCTTTATATCTACTATTTAGTAGCACCCAAGGCTGTTGGACCGAGATTCAGGAGTGCACATTGTTTTGGATTTATATATATATATATATATATATATATTGATAAAAGAGATGCATCTAAATATGTACATGTATGCATACATTAAAACTTAATAATTATGTTGCAAACTTTGGTTTCATTCTTTATAAAATGATGAATTACACAGAAAAATGGGCTTACATACATAGCAGTACTATTCTAGCTATATATACAATCTATCTATCTATCTATCTATCTATCTATCTATCTATCTATCTATCTATCTATCTATCTATCTATCTATCGCTATATATCTATCATCTATAGCTATCTACCTATCTATCATCTATCTATCATCTATCTATCTATCTATAGCTAGCTATCTATCTATCTATCTATCTATCTATCTATCTATCTATCTATCATCTATCTATCTATCTATCTATCTATCTATCTATCTATCATCTATCATCTATAGCTATCTATCTATCATTTATCTATCTACCTATCTATCATCTATCATCTATAACTATCTATCTATCTATCTATCTATCTATCTATCTATCTATCTACCTATCATCTATCTATCTATCTATCTATCTATCTATCTATCTATCTATCTATCTATCTATCTATCTATCTATCTATCTATCTATCTATCTATCTATCTATCTATCTATCTATCTATCTATCTATCTATCTATCTATCTATCTATCTATCTATCTCTCCATCTATCTATCTATCTATCTATCTATCTATCTATCTATCTATCTATCTATCTATCTATCTATCTATCTATCTATCTATCTATCTATCTATCTATCTATCTATCTATCTATCTATCTATCTATCTATCTATCTATCTATCTATCTATCTATCTATCTATCTATCTATCTATCTATCTATCTATCTATCTATCTATCTATCTATCTATCTATATCTCCATCTCTCTATCTATCTATCTATCTATCTATCTATCTATCTATCTATCTATCTATCTATCTATCTATCTATCTCTCTTTGTATCTACATATACTGTATATGTGTGTGTGTACACAATATTTACATGGTAAATGAACCATGTAGTTATATATTAAAACTCACTGAGAAATAATTTTGCAAACCTTGTTTTCATTGGTTGAATACTATCTGACCTACAGTGCTTCAAAGTTGCAAGCTACAGTGCATACGATTTTAAGCCTTATGCATTACATACCTACATATCCTAGAAAGTGCTTTACTTTTGTTATTTAAAAAAAACTTTCTTCTGTTAAACATTCACTGCACAATCCTAGTCTCAATACATCTCACCTACATATGTTTTCATTGTTACCCTTTTTGGATATGACCTTATCTAGGTTAAGATTTAAATGAATCGCTAGAAGCATCCTGTATATTTTTTCTATCATTGGATCAGTGATGGGGAGCACATTATTATATTTTACGAGCAGATGATAACATTGTCAAATATTTTACACCAAAAAGAACATCTTCAAAAAAAAATGAAAGAAATCAAAAGACAAACAGAATTTGGTGCTCCCTTTTCAGAGCTTTCATAATTTATACATATTTTATAAGTATTAGAGCTACTCATAAAGGTTGCATAAAATATTTATGGTTCATATAATTAGACATTATCATCATTTATTATAAGGAAGCTTTTTTCTGACGGCACATTTATGTAATTTACAAAGATATAAAGCAACTTGAGGGCAGATTTTAGAAAGTCAGGTGGACATGTAGCGCATCATGTCCGCCAGACATCGCTGAATGCCGACAGCATACGCTGTTGGCATTTAGAATTGCACAAGCAGTTCTAGTGAACTGCTTGTGCAATGCCGCCCCCTGCAGATTTGCAGCTGCTAGCAGGGGGTATCAATCAGTCCAATCGTATAGGATCGGACGGATTTATGTCTGCAGCCTCAGAGGCAGCGGACCAGTTAAGAAGCCCGAAGGCTCGCGCAGAAACAAGGGGATCAGGGGGCATTCGGTCCTTGATAATTTGGCCCCATAGTCTGTATTTAGGATTCCTAGAACTTTCCTTTTTTTAAAACTTCTTTAATTGTTGTGATTACTGAACTTAACTTTTAATTAGCATTAAAGTTGTTTCTACTATTACTGCTAGTACTTTGGAAATACCCTTTATTGATGTGAGTCCCTGATACTGAGAAAAACAGGGGGCAGGTTAGTGATTTGTGTCACTCAGTAAAACCCCAGATACATTTTATTTAAAAAAAGGAAACATTTCCAAGTTAAAAAAACATTTTACATGACTTGCTTTAATCAGCAGTTCTTGGTATAATTGTAAGTGAAGTCTAATTTATCTAACTTTATCTAACATCTTTACTCAACTAACAAAACTCTTTAACCTTCCTTTAGTGACAGATTGTTCACAAGTTTTTGCAGTTTGGGTTGGCCCATAACACTTACTAAATAATTTTTCATTTGAAGCTTGATTATGTATAAGTATGCACATATACACACAAACACACACTACACACATAAAGACGCAAGTACTACACACACACACACATATACTACATACATACAGACTTATGTACTACACACATGCACACACACACAAACACACACTACACATATACAGACTCAAGTGCTACACACACACACATACAAACACACACTACACATATACAGACTCAAGTGCTACACACACACACATACAAACACACACTACACATATACAGACTCAAGTGCTACACACACACACACATACAAACACACATACAAACACACATACAGATTTAAGTACTACATATACATACACACTACACACATACAGACTCAAGTACTACATATACATACACACACACATACACACACACACACACACATACAAACACACATACAGATTTAAGTACTACATATACATACACACACACACACACTACACACATACAGACTCAAGTACTACACAAAAACACATACACACAAACACGCACTACACACATGCAGACTTAAAGGTACACTCAAGTCAAAATAAACTTTCATGATTCAGATAGATCATGCATTTTTAAGCCACTCTCCAATTTACTTCCAGTAACAAATTTTTTTCTTTTTATATTCACACTTTCTGGAGAACACGATCCTACTGAGCATGTCAACAAGCCCACAGGGTATACGTATACTAGTCTGTGATTGGCTGATGTCTGTTACATGATACAAGGGGCCAAAAAATGGGAGGAAAAATACATTTATCAGAAACAAATCTACTACTTATTTGTTAAATCATTGTCTTCTTATTGCGCACATGTTAATTATGCAATCCTACTGCATTGAGTGGTCCTTTAAGTACTACACACACTGCACACATACACACACTACACACATACAGACTGAAGTACTACACACACACATACAAACACACAATGCACACATACAGACGGAAGTATTACATACACACACACACACAAATGCAAAATACCCATACAGACTCAAGTACTACACACACTACACATACAGACTCAAGTACTACACACACACTACACATACAGCCTCAAGTACTACACAGACTCAAGTACTACATACACACACATACAGACTCAAGTACTACACACACACTACACATACAGCCTCAAGTACTACACATACAGACTCAAGTACTACACACACACACACACACATACAAACACACATACAGATTTAAGTACTACATATACATACACACACACACTACACACATACAGACTCAAGTACTACATATACATACACACACACACATACAAACACACATACAGATTTAAGTACTACATATACATATACACACATACACTACACACATACAGACTCAAGTACTACATATACATACACACACACATACACACACACACACACACATACAAACACACATACAGATTTAAGTACTACATATACATACACACACACACACTACACACATACAGACTGAAGTACTACACAAAAACACATACACACAAACACGCACTACACACATGCAGACTTAAAGGTACACTCAAGTCAAAATAAACTTTCATGATTCAGATAGATCATGCATTTTTAAGCCACTCTCCAATTTACTTCCAGTAACAAATTTTGCACAGTCTTTTTATATTCTCACTTTCTGGAGAACAAGATCCTACTGAGCATGTGCACAAGCCCACAGGGTGTACGTATACTAGTCTGTGATTGGCTGATGTCTGTTACATGATACAAGGGGCCAAAAAATGGGAGGAAAAATACATTTATCAGAAACAAATCTACTACTTATTTGTTAAATCATTGTCTTCTTATTGCGCACATGTTAATTATGCAATCCTACTGCATTGAGTGGTCCTTTAAGTACTACAAACACTGCACACATACACACACTACACACATACACACTGAAGTACTACACACACATATACACACATACAAACACACCATGCACACATACAGACTGAAGTACTACATTCACACACACACAAAAATGCAAAATACCCATACAGACCCAAGTACTACACACACTACACATACAGACTCAAGTACTACACACACACACACATACAGACTCAAGTACTACACACACACACACATACAGACTCAAGTACTACATACACACACACACACACACATACAGACTCAAGTACTACATACACACACACACACACACACATACAGCCTCAAGTACTACACATACAGACTCAAGTACTACACACACACACATACAGACTCAAGTACTACATGCACACACACACATACAGACTCAATTACTACACACACACTACACATACAGACTCAAGTACTACACACACACATACAGACTCAAGTACTACACACACACACACACACACACATACAGACTCAAGTACTACATGCACACACACACATACAGACTCAAGTACTACACACACACTACACATACAGACTCAAGTACTACACACACACATACAGACTCAAGTACTACACACACACACACACGCACACATACAGACTCAAGTACTACACACACACTACACATACAGACTCAAGTACTACACACACACATACACATACAGACTCAAGTACTACACACACACACACACACACACACACACACACACACACACATACAGACTCAAGTACTACACACACACTACACATACAGACTCAAGTACTACACACACACACACACACACACACATACAGACTCAAGTACTACACACACACTACACATACAGACTCAAGTACTACACACACACACACACATACAGACTCAAGTACTACACACACACTACACATACAGACTCAAGTACTACACACACACACACACATACAGACTCAAGTATTACACACACACACAAACACATACAGACTCAACTACTACACACAAAAACACACACCCAGGAAGATGAGGGAGCTGACATGAAGAGAACTTAAGTTGCATTCTGCCTGTTTTAAACATGGGTAAGAAACTGACTTCCTGTTTATCTAGCAATCACTAAACAGTAAGCCAGCTCACATTGCTATAGAGGCCCATTTATCAAGCTCCGGAAGGAGCTTGATGGCCCGTGTTTCTGGTGAGCCTGCAGGCTCGCCAGAAACACCAGTTATGAAGCAGTGGTCTAAAGACCGCTGCTCCATAACCTGTCCGCCTGCTCTGAGCAGGCGGACAGACATCGCTGCAATTTAACCCGATCGAGTACGATTGGGTTGATTGACACCTCCCTGCTGGCGGGCCGATTGGCCGCGAATCGACAGGGGGCAGCGTTGCACCAGCAGCTCACAAGAGCTTCTGGTGCAATGCTGAATGCAGAGAGCATATTAAAGGAGTCTGATCATCTATGTGCAGGATAGTTACTTTAGGTACAGAGTTATTCCTGAAATGAATCTCCACAGCTTCTCTTCCACCACGTGACAGTTGAGCGTATTGCTCTCCGCATTCAGCGAGGTCTGTCGGACCTGACCCGCACTGTCGGATCAGGTCCGACAGACCTTTGATAAATAGGCCCCAGATTGTTTATTACATCAAGCTAGATATGTCTTCTGGTAGAGACCACAGCCCCCTTGTAGGGCATTGATAGGAAGTAATGAAAAATCATTCATATTGAAATGATAAAGTATAACCCACTGCTTAGAGGCTTTTTTTATTGCAACAATAAAAACAGATTATTATATTTCACTTTAAAATGTAAGATATAAACTTGTTTACTGGTCCTGAAAAAAAAATTAAAAGTAAGTTTATTTTCACCAAATTATGCAACTCTTGCAAAACCAACAAATACACTTTGTATTTTGTACTTATAAGTACACATTTCTATGTTGTGTTTATCCAGTGTACTTATATTACGATTTACACTGTGCATATTTATTACACTTTATTCCTGTATAATTTACATACATCTTTACTTTTTTAATAAAATATGATTTTTGGTGAAGAATTTTGTTACAATTTTTGATGCACCCTTTTTTTTCCCTGGGTATTTTTATGTGAATGATTCAATTATTCGTTTTCTATGATTTTTAAATGAATAACTTAATAGTGCACTTTTGTAATGTCTGCATCTCCTTCCCATACAAAAATGCAGTATACGTCCCTTAGTAAGACATCCTATTTTCAGGGTAAAAAAGTGGTTTTATAGAATTCCACCAGGGAAATAGAAGAGCTTATAGAATCTCACCAGCCCTGAGAGCTTTAGAGAATCGGCCCCTTACGTGCGGAGGATCTGCCACACTAAGCATTTCGGCCCCTGACTTAGTGAAGAAGGCTCAGGATTAGTGTGGCTCCCCAGCAAACTACAGGTAAATATCTCACCTTTAAAGCGACACTCAAGTTAAGATCAAACTTTCATGATTCAGAAAGAGCAGGCACATTTTAAACAATTTTCCAATTTACTTCCATTAACAAATTTTGCACAGTATTTATATTTACACTTTTTGAGTCACCAGCTCGTACTGAGCATGTGCAGGAATTCACAAAATATACGTATATGCATTTTTGAATGGCTGATGGCTGTCACATGGTACAGGAGGATTGGAAATAGACAGAACTTTGAAATTTGTCAGAGAAAAATATACTGTTCATTTGGAGTTCAGACTAAGGGGTATATTTATTAATGTGCGAGTGGACATTATACAATGTAGTGTATCATGTCCGCCACACATCGATAAATGCCGACAGCATATGCTATTTGCTTTTATCATTGCACTAGCAGTTCTTGTGAAATGCTTGTGCAATGCCGCCCCCTGCAGATTCGTGGCCAATCGGCCGCTAGAAGGGGGTGTCAGTCAACCCGATCATATTCGATTGGGTTGATTTCAGTCCGCGGCCTGAGATCAGGCGGACAAGTTATGGAGCAGCGGTCTTTAGACCGCTGCTTCATAACTTCTGTTTCCGGAGAGCCAAACAAGGGGCATCAAGCTTCATACGGAGCTTGATAAATCGGTCCCTAAGTGTTATCTCGTTGTCTTTTTACCATGCAATGCCGCCCCCTGCAGATTCGTGGCCAATCGGCCGCTAGAAGGGGGTGTCAGTCAACCCGATCATATTCGATTGGGTTGATTTCAGTCCGCGGCCTGAGATCAGGCGGACAAGTTATGGAGCAGCGGTCTTTAGACCGCTGCTTCATAACTTCTGTTTCCGGAGAGCCAAACAAGGGGCATCAAGCTTCATACGGAGCTTGATAAATCGGTCCCTAAGTGTTATCTCGTTGTCTTTTTACCATGCATTTGTTTATTATACAAATCTACTGAGCCTTTAAATGATAGATACATGATAGATAGATAGATAGATAGATAGATAGATAGATAGATAGATAGATATATGATAGATAGAGAGATGATAAATAGATAGATAGATAGATAGATAGATAGATAGATAGATAGATAGATAGATAGATACATGATAGATAGATATATGATAGATAGAGAGATGATAAATAGATAGATAGATAGATAGATAGATAGATAGATAGATAGATAGATAGATAGATAGATAGATAGATAGATAGATAGATAGATAGATACAAGGAAACAGAAAGATACTGTAGATAGACAGACAGAGTGATAGATTGGTAGCTGATAGAGATAGATAGATAGATAGATAGATAGATATAGATAGATAGATAGATAGATAGATAGATACATGGAAACTGAAATATAGATAGACGGACAGAGTGATAGATACGTAGATGACAGAGAGAGAGGTAAAAAGATAGATAGAGAGATGATAGATAGATAGATAGATAGATAGATAGATAGATGATAGATAGATATAGTTACATGGAAACAGAGAGATTAGCTAGACGGACAGAGTGATCGGTAGATGATAGAGATAGATAGATAGATAGATAGATAGACAGGCATACAGGCAGACAGACAGATAGATAGATAGATAGATAGATAGATAGATAGATAGATAGATAGATAGATAGATAGATAGATAGATAGATAGATAGATAGATGATACATGTAAACAGAAAGGTAGACAGACAGAATAATAGATTAGAGAGTGAGATATATAGACAAACAGACAGATAGATAAATAGATAGATAGAAAGATACATGGAAACAGAAAGATAGACAGACAGAGTGATAGATCGGTAGATGATAGAGAGAGAGAGAGAGAGAGAGACAGAGAGAGAGAGATAGATAGAGATAGATAGATAGAGAGAGAGAGAGATAGAGAGAGAGATAGAGATAGAGATAGAGAGAGAGAGAGAGATAGAGAGAAAGAGAGATAGATAGATAGAGAGAGAGAGAGAGAGAGAGAGAGAGAGAGAGAGAGAGAGAGAGATAGAGAGAGAGAGAGAGAGAGAGAGAGAGGGATAGCAGTTTATTCCTTTATATGAGTTTTGGTGCTTCAGGATTTTAATCAGTACATCTATAATAAATATGAAATGATGTACTTTGTAGCAAGTGGTTTTGGGAGTCCTCATCAGTCAGCCGTATTGCTGCATCTGTATATCATTATAAACGGTTGTTTGCATTGCTGCAGCGCCTTGATTATTTTTCCATAATTTTAACAATGAGCTTAATTATAAGTAGTGCAACTGCTGTGTGTCATCTTCCTACTAATTATTTATAAATGGTGATCTGCTTGTGAGACTTGACCCAAACTAGAAACAGATAACCAGATAATATGCTGGTGTGCACTTGTATTATATATATGTATCAGTGTATGAATCGTTATTTGTATAGTACTGCGCTGTACATGTACGTAGCACTTTTTTACAGTACAAAGATTATAAGTATATTTAGTCAACAAATTAAACACAATAAATATGAGCTAAAGAGCTTCCAGTCTAAAAAGATAAAAAGAAAGAAGTGGAGCCCCTGTTGAGTCAGCTATATACCAAATATAAAATTGGAATATTAAAAATATACAGTGTGTACTAATATGTGTATAGATCTATGCTTTAAGCTGGATTTGTGAAATAAATAGTTATACAGTTTATTAAAACATTTTAAAACAATTCAGAAACAGGATAACATCCTAATTTAAAAATATATCATATTCACAACCACCGGTGGTAATCTAATAATTAAATCTAATAATCAAATCTAAAGACAACTAACATGGGAAGCTACTATGTTACAAGTGCATTGATTCAATTTCCCGCTTATGTTATTGAAAAAGTCACTCCTGATCACAGTCTATTAGAGACAATGTTACTCTAATAGTGCAACATAGGATATGTCCCTTTGAAGTGAATACAGATAATGAAAGTTTTCCTTCATTTCACAATAGTATAAACTCTGAAGAAAAAACAAGTAATATATTACTCAAGTGGTCAGCTTGGTTTCATCAGTATAATGCTTTTGCTTGTGCAGTTTTGTGTGAACAAATGTAATGCAATGTAATGGAATCATAGGACTCACCAGCATCCAAAGAAACTTTAAATCTTCACCGCTCTTACCCTTTTTTCTGATCCTCGCAAGACACACAGGCCCCTACTAATCAAGCCGTCAACCGCAAATACGCTGGAATTCCACAGCGTAATTGTAGCGAGCTTGATTCCCCTTAGTTATCAAAGCCTACAGACCGGCAAAAGTTGAAATCTGTGACGTAACATACGATACGCCGGTCTCAGTCCGACACAGATCGATGCTTACGTCACTACAGATGTTCCGAATGCAAATTCGGCACTATCTGACTACTTTTGCTAGTTAACAAATACCTACCAGGTACGCTTGCCACTATTCTGGCCCAGCATACCTGCTTTTCAATCTGCCGCCCTGGAGGCGTCGGATGCCATAGGAATCAATGGGAGTCTGAAAGCAGCGAAAGCTCATGTTCGCTGCTTCCCGATATCCCATTGATTCCTATGGTAACATTTACACCTAACACCCTAAACATGTACCCCGAGTCTAAACACCCCGAATCTGCTGCCCCCTACACCACCGCCACCTACATAATGTTATTAACCCCTAATCTGCCGCCCCGCCACCGCCGCCACCTACATTATACTTATTAACCCCTAATCTACCGCCCCGACACCGCCGCCATCTACATTATACTTATTAACCCCTAATCTACTGCCCCAACACCGCCGCAACCTACATTATACTTATTAACCCCTAATCTGCCACCCCGACATCACCCCCACCTACAAAAAGTTATTAACCCCTATCCCGCCGCTCACGGAGCCCACCGCAACTAAAGGAATGTATTAACCCCTAAACCCCTGGCCTCCCACATCACTAGCACTTACTAAACCTATTAACCCCTAAACCACCAGCCCCCCGCATCGCCATAAACTAAATGAACCTATTAACCCCTAAACCTAACAACCCGCTAACTTTATATTAAATATTAACTCAAGCTAATCTTATAATAAATTTAAACTTACCTTTAGATTTAAATTAAACTATATTAAACTATTAATTAACCTACCCTATTATACTAAAATTACATTAAACTAATAATTAATCTACCCTAACTGTTATACTAAATTACATTAAACTATATTAAACTAATAATTAATATACCCTATTATACTAAATTACATTAAACTATATTAAACTAATAATTACTCTATCCTAACTGATATACTAAATTACATTAAACTATATTAAACTAATAATAAATCTACCCTAACTATTAAACTAAAATTACATTAAACTACAAATTAAATTAACTATATTATATATTTAAAAACCTAACCCTACTCAAATAATTTTAATCTACAATAAAAAATTACAAAGTTACAAAAAACAAACACTAAGTTACACAAAATAAAAAAGAAATTATCAAAGATTTAAACTAATTACACCTAATCTAAGGACCCTATGAAAATAACCCCCCCCCAAAATAAAAAAAAACTAACCTACAATAAACTACAAATAGCCCTTAAAAGGGCCTTTTGCGGGGCATTGCCCAAAAGAAATCAGCTCTTTTACCGGTAAAAAAAATACAAACAACCCCCCCAACAGTAAAACCCACTACCCACACAACCAACCCCCCAAATAAAACACTATAAAAAAAAAGCTAAGCTCCCCATTTCCCTGAAAAGGGCATTTGGATGGGCATTGCCCTTAAAAGGGCATTTAGCTCTATTGTAGCCCAAACCTAATCTAAAACTAAAACCCACCCAATACACCCTTAAAAAATCCTAACACTAACCCCTGAAGATTCACTTAAAGTTTTGAAGGTCCGACATCCATCCTCCAAGAAGCCGGGAGAAGTCCTCA
The DNA here is from genome assembly GCF_027579735.1 of Bombina bombina. NCBI lineage: Eukaryota > Metazoa > Chordata > Amphibia > Anura > Bombinatoridae > Bombina > Bombina bombina. Next base: position 1,246,989,715 of record NC_069501.1, read on the forward strand.
TTGAAGCCGGGAGAAGTCCTCATCCAATCGGCAAGATGTCCTCAATGAAGCCAGCAGAAGTGGTCCTCCAGATGGGCAGAAGTCTTCACCCAGGCGGCATCTTCTACCTTCATCCTTCCGGTGAGGAGCGGGTCCATCTTCAAGACATCCGGCGCAGAGCATCCTCTTCTTCCGATGACTCCCGACGAATGAAGGTTCCTTTAAGTGACATCATCCAAGATGGCGTCCCTTAGATTCTGATTGGCTGATAGAATTCTATCAGCCAATCGAAATTAAGGTTGAAAAAATCCTATTGGCTGTTGCAATCAGCCAATAGAATTGAGCTTTCATCCTATTGACTGATCCAATCAGCCAATAGGATTGAGCTTGCATTCTATTGGCTGATTGGATCAGCCAATAGGATGGAATCTCAATCCTATTGGCTGATTGCAACAGCGAATAGAATTTTTTCAACCTTAATTCCAATTGGCTGATAGAATTCTATCAGCCAATTAGAATCTAAGGGATGCCATCTTGGATGACGTCACTTAAAGGAACCTTCATTCATCGGGAGTGGTCGGAAGAAGAGGATGCTCCACGCCGGATGTCTTGAAGATGGACCCGCTCCACACCAGAATGATGAAAATAGAAGATGCCGTCTGGGTGAAGACTTCTGCCCGTATGGAGGACCACTTCTGCCGGCTTCATTGAGGACATCTTGCCTCTTGGATGAAGACTTCTCCCGGCTTCAATGAGGACTTCTCCCAACTTCTTGGGAGATTGATGTCAGATCTTCAAAACTGTAAGTGAATCTTCAGGGGTTAGTGTTAGGATTTTTTAAGGGTGTATTGGGTGGGTTTTAGTTTTAGATTAGGGTTTGGGCTGCAATAGAGCTAAATGTCCTTTTAAGGGCAATGTCCATCCAAATACCCTTTTCAGGGCAATGGGGAGCTTAGGTTTTTTTAGATAGTATTTAATTTGGGGGGTTTGGTTGTGTGGGTGGTGGGTTTTACTGTTGGGGGGTTGTTTGTATTTTTTTTTTACAGGTAAAAGAGCTGATTTATTTGGGGCAATGCCCCACAAAAGGCCCTTTTAAGGGCTATTGGTAGTTTATTGTAGGCTAGGGTTTATTTTGGGGGGCTTTTTTATTTTCATAGGACCCTTAGATTTGGTGTAATTAGTTTAAATCTTTGATAATTTCTTTTTTATTTTGTGTAACTTAAACTTAGTATTTGTTATTTTTTGCAACTTAGTTGTTAGTTTTTTGTAACTTTGTAATTTTTTATTGTAGATTAAAATTATTTGAGTAGGGTTAGGTTTTTAAATATATAATATAGTTAATTTAATTGGTAGTTTAATGTAATTTTAGTTTAATAGTTAGGGTAGATTTATTATTAGTTTAATATAGTTTAATGTAATTTAGTATAACAGTTAGGGTATATTAATTATTAGTTTAATATAGTTTAGTGTAATTTAGTATATCAGTTAGGGTAGAGTAATTATTAGTTTAATATAGTTTAATGTAATTTAGTATAATAGTTAGGGTATATTAATTATTAATTTAATATAGTTTAATGTAATTTAGTATAACAGTTAGGGTAGATTAATTATTAGTTTAATATAGTTTAATGTAATTTTAGTATAATAGTTAGGGTAGGTTAATTAATAGTTTAATATAGTTTAATTTAAATCTAAAGGTAAGTTTAAATGTATTATAAGATTAGCTTGAGTTAATATTTAATATAAAGTTAGCGGGTTGTTAGGTTTAGGGGTTAATAGGTTAATTTAGTTTATGGCGATGTGGGGGGCTGGTGGTTTAGGGGTTAATAACTTTATTTAGTTGCGGCGGGATAGGGGTTAATAACATAATGTAGCTGGCGGCAGTGTAGGGGGCGGCAGATTAGGTGTTAATAACATAATGTAGGTGGCGGCAGGCTCCGGGAGCAGCGGTTTAGGGGTTAATAAGTTTATTAGAGTTGCGGTGGGCTCCGGGAGCTGCGGTTTAGGGGTTAATAATTTTATTTAGTTGCGGCAGTGTCGGGGAGCGGCGGTTTAGGGGTTAAACATTTTAGTATAGTGGTAGTGTTTAGTGACAGTATACAAATAAAGCTGTGAAAAAGCCGAAGAGCAGCAAGATCGATTACTGTTTAGTTAACAACAGTCCGCTGCTCATTGCCCTGTACTTGGTGCGTGGCTTTTTGACAGCTTTTTTGTTAATTTTTGAGAATGTATTCAGGTCCGCGGCAGCTATGTTAGGCGATGGCAGGCGAGTGTATTGGTGCCGTTGAATGCAAGTAAGTTGACGGTTTGATAAGTAGGGGCCACAGTGTCTTCCTTGGTTTGCTAGAACGCTGTCTCAGTGATCTCCAGTCACGTGATGGACGTCTGGCCAATGGGGTGGGCGGTTTACCAGTGTAATCAGCGTTCCTATCAGTTCAAATCCTTGACTGTTAGATTTCTAATAGTTGTCAGAGCGCTCTGATTATATGGAAATCTTCAATATAAGGAATATTTTATTGTGATGCATAGACTCCTCATCATATTATCGATGCGTTTTAGCTAATACTAGCCTTTTTCAAGATGAGTTTGTTGAGTCTAATCCTCTCTATTTATACCAGTTACTCCTCTTTATCCAGATCCTTAAAGGGAGCAGTGTGCAGTGTTTTAGTCACATTTGATTGAGAAACAGCAGACTAAATGTCCATTTAAGGACCTGGATAAAGAGGGGGAGTAACTGGTATAAATAGAGAGGATTAGACTCAACAAACTCATCTTGAAAAAAGGCTAGTATTTGTTGAAACGCATCAAGGATTTGAACTGATAGGAACGCCAGTTATACCGGTAACCCGCCTACCCGCTCACTGAGACAGCGTTCAAGCAAACCGAGGAAGACACTGTGTGTCTGGCAGGATCAGAAAAAGGGTAAGAGCCATGAAGAATTAAAAGTTTCTTCTGATTCGGGGGAGTGGCTAAGAGGCGGCCATGATCAGTCGCATTTCATTAAGCTCCTGGGAATACTCCTTTGTTTCACAAATTATCCTGGGATATAGCTTTTATTTTAACCTATTCTTATAGGATCCTATTACTGTTCAGCTGGTAGCATTGAAATTCTCGGCGATTCCCATAACTGAGCACCCAGGAGCTGAATTAGCCTATCAAGATCTTAGGCCGTCATCTCTGTTTGGAGCCTGCAGCGGCTTGTATCTACTTTTAATGCTGTATAGTTTTCTCTCTGAGCTCCGAGATCGTGTAATACAGCTATTATTTACCTGGGGACTGTGGCTCTAACAGGATTACTACATTCAGAACTCTTTACGGAATAACCGCATTTCTCAGGAGACAGCCTATACACTTTCACTTTGCTGTACCATCAAACCCCCCCCCCCGGTAAGCCGGGTTATACTGGGCTTGTTGATCGCTGACTATCTATCGCAGGATGGAGGAGTTAAGTCTTGCCGCACTAGCCCTATTACGAGATCTGGACCGCAGGATGGATTCACAGTTTGCGGATCTTAGAGCTTGCATTAGAGAGGCCTATATGGAAGATGGCGCCCTGAGACCCCTTCCGCCTAAATCTACTCCCTCCGTATCACAGGAGATATACTCTGCACAAGCTGGGACTTTACATCATACCTCCGTTAAGCCTGAGATGATCCCGGAATCGATGGTGACTGAGGGCTCAGAAGAAAGTCCAGATATGCGCTATTTGGGTGCTTCACGTTCTCGGACAGAGGCACAGCAACAACTGCGGTCACTAAGCAGAACCCTAAGGCATAACCGCAAGCGACATACAAGTGAGGAGCTTGTGTCGGATCTTCAACCACCTACCTCAAGATCAGACAACAACCAGAAATGTATCCCCTCACCCTCAGTGGCTTGTTCTGGGGATGCGGCCGGCCCCTGGATGGGGCACCGGGGACTCTCTCCTTCTCAGCTCGCAATAAAACGATTCTCTGCCTGGGTTGGGATCCTGACCTCTGCTCCTCCAAGACAACTTCATACAAAGGACTACCTTGACCTCCCACTGGTTTCAGACATATATCTCTATACAGAGTGGGACTTTTCACGTAACAAAATGGACTTTAGCAGAGCCGGTATTGGATAAGCACTAATCTCTTTCTTTGTCTCTTATCTCTGTTTTGTTTTTTTCTCTTCTTGTTGGGGAAATGCATATTGGGTCTGCAATCTTGTGTGTACGGTGTGTGGACCTTATTTATGTATGTACCTGTCTTTTCTTTTGGCACCCAGCTTTAAGTTGAATCTCTTATGTTTCACATGCAATGTTCATATCCTGAGGGCATATTGTGCTACTTGTAAAGGGTATACCTAGCTCTAGTTGTATATACTACATACATCATTTATAATGCTGCTGAGTGCACTGATAACTATTTTCAAACCCCTTCACACATCCATTTTTTTTTTTTTATTATTATTTTTTTTTTTTTTATGTTGCACCACTAGAATTAACTTCCTGAGACTCCCTTTGCTCCCAGTTACTAATTTGTCTCTTTATTTTATGGGAACTCTTACAGTGAGATGTTATATGGCTCATATCAATAGTTAAGAGATATCACACACAGGCCATAAAAATGTAGGAAACCTGGATACAAGCTCCTGTTGTGCTGCGTCATGCCTAGTGTACATTAGCCCTCCTCTGTTTTTATTTTTGTTTTACAGTCACAACTTGTTATGTATGTAATCTGCATTTTCTCTTGATTTATGGTGTCAATAGGGTGGCTTATAATCCTGGGATATTCTCAGAGTGGTCTCACCCCCTATGGGTTGTGAAGCTTAAGTTCCAGCATTATATATTATTCGATAGTCCCTTGGTTTCAGCACCTAATTAAAGACTAATATAGCCTAATATATATTTAGTATACCCTAGATGAGTACCTCATTAAGTACATTTAACCCTCAGTAGTAGCTCCTAGATGCCTTTATGCCACGCAATTTTTTAATTCTCCTTCCATTGAATGTCCCCCTCCTTGCAAGTTTGATAATATAGAATTAGAACTCTGAGACATCTATCTATAGCAATTCGCTGCAATATTGTGACTCCCCTTAAAAGCTATTAGTGAATTCTGAGATCTGCTATTCATGTTTTCTTACTGTTGTATAGTATACACAACTATAAAGGAAGATTTATTCTCTTCCTTGCCCACATAATTGGACATGGTCCTAAATATGCATGTACCCTCTGCTTAGGGATGTTATGGAAAAAAACTCCATCCTGCCTCTAATATTGAGTAAAGTGTTATTAGATTATCAGAGCCCGAACCCCCACCTCCCCTACTCTCTCACAGAGCAGCTCTTGACTGCTGACACCCCTCCCCCCCCTACTTTTAATATCTAGGTCCAAAAGTGGCCATTCCATAAACCAATCCTCTCCTTTTGGTTCACTTTACATTTCATAGGTCCAAAAGTGACCTCTAATGTCATAAGAGGAATCAAAAGTAGAAATTATATAAAATAGAGGTTCTTAATAATTCACTGCAATACTTCACTTTTGTATATCAAGCTATTTGTAAGTATTATATGCTTCTGTTATTTCTGTGTTATGAGATTGCATTCATTCTGTATTTTGCATAAAACCTCAATAAAAAAATTATTATTAAAAAAAAAAAAAAAAAAAAAAAAAAAAAAGTTTCTTCTGATTCCTGTGAGTCCTATGATTCCATTACATTGCAACATTGTGGCTAAATAAATTTATTACTTTGCATCCAATTTATACCAGTTTATTTCACACAACACGGCACAAGCAAAAGCATAATACTGATGAAACCAAGCTGACTACTTGTGTAATATATACAACCTTGGATTGCATATTCCTTGTTTGTTCTCTAGAGTTCATACTATTGTGAAACAGAGGAAGACTTTCATTATCTGTATTCATATCCTATGTTGCACTATTAGAGTAACATTGTCTCTAATGGACGGTGATCAGGAGTGACTTTTTCAATATCACAAGTGGGAAACTGAATCAATGCACTTGTAACATAGTAGCTTCCCATGTTAGTTGTTTTTAGATTTGATTATTAGATTTAATTATTAGATTGTGAATATTATATATTTTATATTAGGATGTTATCCTTGTTTTAAAATGTTTTAATAAACTGTATAACTATTTATTTCACAAATCCATCTTAAAGCATAAATCTATACACATATTAGTACACACTGTGTAATTTTAATATTCAAATTTTATATTTTGTATATAGCTGACTTCAACAGGCGCTCCACTTCTTTCTTTTTATCTTTTTAACTTCTTAAGGACTGGGATAGACCTTTTGTGGGGGTAGCTAGGCTATAACATTCAGGGTTATATTGTGTTTGTTATGAGCTTCCAATCTAATTAGGGGGTGAGGCTATTATAAGCATATGAGGGTGATTGTGCAAGTGAATTTACAAGATGTTGATTGTGCCTAAGGCCTCTATTTATAAAAGTCTGGCGGACCTGATCCGACAGTGCGGATCAGGTCCGCCAGACCTCGCTGAATACGGCGAGCAATACGCTCGCCATGTTCAGCATTATACCAGCAGCTCACAAGAGCTGCTGGTGCAACGCCGCCCCCTGAAGACTCGCGGCCAATGGGCCGCCAGCAGGGGGGTGTCAATCAACCCGATCGTACTCGATCGGGTTGATTTCCGGCGATGTCTATACTCCTGCTCAGAGCAGGAGGACAGGTTATGGAGCAGCGGTCTTTGTGACCGCTGCTTGATAACTGCTGTTTCTGGCGAGCATGCAGGCTCGCCAGAAACACGGGGCATCAAGCTCCGTACGGAGCTTGATAAATATGCCCCTATGTGTGTTACAGAAAAACCACAGAAATCATATTTTGTAAGATTTTTTTTCTTTTCATTTTTTGATGACATTTTAATGTTAAAAATAGGAGATTGGCAAATACACAAAGGCAAAATGGATCAATAAAATGAAACTTTTAGCTGTAAAGCAGGCTGGGATGCTGAAAGGTGCAGATGAGATATTCTTCAGTTGATTGGTGAATTTAGTTTTTGCGCTGCTCTAGACATTGTGAAATCTGCATCCATAACAATTTAACCTTATCTTTGCCTCATATATTTCTCAGAACTGTAGTCTGGGGACACGTGGAAGGGTTAAAGGGACAATAAACTGCCAAGTACATCTACAGTAGAGTGGGTTCTCTTATTCTCCACTCTGTATTATGTGAGCTAAACTGTAGTCAGTAACATTAATAGATATGTGACACAGGATGCTACGTACTACAAGATGGCGGCCCCCAGTATGAAATGCAGAGCTTTACCAACTGGCTACTGTAATGGGCTTTATAAGAGAAGAGCTTTAAACAGAGCTACAAGTACAGGAGGAAAAGAAATAGCAATTAGAAGTAGTAACTATATTACTGAAGTTGTACCCAGCAGTTTAAAGGGATAGTTGAGTCAAAATTAAACTTTAATGATTCAGATAGAGCAGCAATTTTAGGAAACTCTCTAATTTGCTCCTATAAATGTTTCTTCATTCTCTTGTTAACTTTATTTGAAAAAGCAAGAATGTAAGCTTAGGTTCCGGCCTATTTTTGGTTCAGCACATGGGTAGCACTTTCTGATTGGTGTCTTAATGTAGCCACCAATCAGCAAGCGCTACCCAGGTGCTGAACTAACAATGGGCCGTTTCCTTAGTTTACATTTAAATAAAGATACCAATAGAACGAAGAAAAATTGATAATAGGAGTAAATTAGAAAGTTGCTTAAAATGAGAGTTTAATTTTGACTAGACTATCCCTTTAAACTTCAGTAATATGGTTACTACTTATTATTGCTATTCATGATCCCTTTTTATCCCGCCACAAAAAAGGGATCATTAATTGGTAACAAACATATTAAAGGGACAGTAAACCCAAATATTTCCTTTCATGGTTCAGAAAGAGCACGCAATTTTAAATAACTGTCTAATTTACTCCTACTATCAATTTTTCTTTGTTCACTTGCTATCTTTATTTAAAAAGAAAGAATGTGATGCATAGGAGCTGGCCCATTTTTGGTTGAGAACCTGGGTTATGCTTGCTTATTGGTGGGTAAATGTAAACCTCCAATAAGCAAGCGCTATCCATGGTGCTTAACCTAACATGGGCTGGCTGCTAAGATTTACATTCCTGCTTTTAAAATAAAGATAGCAAAAGAACGAAGAAAAATTGATAATAGGAGTACATTACAAAGTTGGTTAAAAATGTCTTGCTCTATCTGAATTATTAAAGGGACAGTCTACACCAGAATTGTTATTGTTTTAAAAGATAGATAATCCCTTGTTTACCCATTCCCTAGTTTTGCATAACCAACACAGTTATATTTATATATTTTTTACCTCTGTGATTATCTTGTATCTAAGCCTCTGCAGACTGCCCCTTTATTTGTTCTTTTGACAGACTTGCAGTTTAGCCAATCAGTGATGGCTCCCAGGTAATTTCACGTGCACGAGCACAGTGTTATCTATATGAAAAACATGAACTAACACCCTCTAGTGGTGAAAAACCTGTTAAAATGCATTCTTAAGAGGCGGCATTCAAGGTCTAAGAAATTAGCATATGAACCTCCTAAGTTAAGCTTTCAACTAAGAATACCAAGAGAACAAAGAAAAATTGGTGATAAAAGTAAATTGGAAAATTGTTTAAAATGACATGTCCTATCTGAATCATGAAAGTTTTTTTTGGACTAGACTGTCCCTTTAAAGACATTTTTTGGTTCAGTGTCCCTTTAAGGAATACATTTGAAGAACACAGTAGTGGAGTGGAAGCCATCCTCCACAATAATATGAGACAATCATCAGGTGTAGGGGAGAGATAGACATGGGGGTCGATTTAATAATGCGCCAGCCTGACCGCATTCTCTGTGTTAAATAAGCTCACTGTACATCGCTGAAGCGAATCTCCATGCAACTTCCTTATTTATCAAAAAAACTGATAAAACTCATGTGTGAAGAGCATTGTACTGTTGCTAAATATGAAGCATCAATTTTTGCGGATTTCACTATTTATTAAGTAATCTACTCCAAATTGTGTCTGTTTTCATACAGTTTTTACTCTGTCGCTATTTCTTTCTTGTCCATGACTAAGAACAGTTCTTTAATGTACTATTTAGTTGGTTAACCTGTAGTGTCCTTGAAATCGGGATTTTTATACAAGTTCAAACAATAAATCTTACATACATTTACTTTTGTGTATCTCTGTGTATCTCTCTCTCTTTATCATGTTTTGCTTGAATGAGTATTGCAAATCTAAAGACATTATTCATGTTCATTGTTAATGACTATATGCGATGACAAACATCATATCACTAAACCTTTCTGTGTTGGTAGACACACCCTGTTATAGTCTAGTAAAATCCCTTTGATTTCAATGGCATTTGCATGCACAAAGGTGGAAGATTGAAAATCAAGTTCCTAGCATCAATCGAGACGCGAGTGTACCAGTTGAATGTTTCCTAAATTTTAATTTGGTCGAATAGAGTCGTATGTAAAGGCAGATTACCAGTAGTATGCTCAAATAATGCGAGCATCAAACTAATCTTGCTGGAGCGTATGTTACAGCGAACTGGCCTACATTTTACTATGTTGATACATTGTTAACTTCAGCGTATCAATTTTGCGCTTAGTTTGACACGGAATTACAGCGTAATCACAGTTGAAGCTTTGATAAATTGACCCCATGATCTGAACACATTGTTAGTTATATGTCAATTGCAGCACTCGCATAATACCTACATCTATGTAACCCATCACCTACTGTATATGCCAAACTCTGCTGTATAGATCCAGGAAATGCTTATTTCATAAAATTACCCTCAGCAAGAACTGGATATCAAGTTGATTCATATAATTTCACCACAGGCATGAAAAATATTTTTTTCCAAATAAAGGGAGATATTTATCAAGCCGTCAACCTGAAATACGCTGGAATTCCGCAGCGTGATTGTTGCAAGCTTGATCCAGCCTAGTTATTAAAGGCTACAGACCGGCAAAAGTTGAAATCTGTGACATAACATACAATCCGCCGGTCTCAATCCGACACAGATCGATGCTTACGTCATTACAGATGTTTTCCGAATACACATTCGGCACTATTTGACACTTTTTAAAAGTTATCAAATAGTTAACAGGTCCGCTCGCGGCTATTCCAGCCCAGCGTACTTGGTTTTCAATCCACCACCCTGGAGGCCACGGATGCCATAGGAATCAATGGGAGTCTGAAAGCAGCGAAAGCTTATGTTCGATGCTGCCAGATATCCCATTGATTTCTATGGTAGAAAACAAGTAACATTTACACCTAACACCCTAACATAAACCCCAAGTCTAAACACCCCTAATCTGCCGGCCTGACATTGCCGCCACCTGCATAATGTTATTAACCCCTATCCCGCCACTCCCGGACCCCACTACAACTAACTAAATAAAAGTATTAACCCCTATCCCACCGCTCCCAGACCCCATCGCAACTAAATACATGTATTAACCCCTAAACTCCTGGCCTCCCACATCACTACCACTTACTAAACCTATTAACCCCTATGCCGCCGCTCCCGGACCCCACTACAACTAAATAAAAGTATTAACCCCTATCCCACCGTTCCCAGACCCCACCGCAACTAAATAAATGTATTAACCCCTAAACCCCCATATCACTACTACTTACTAAACCTATTAAACCCTAAACCGCCAGCCCCCCAAATTGCCATAAACTAAATTAAGCTATTAACTCCTTAACCTAACAACCCGCTAACTTTACATTAAAATTACAACATCCCTACCTTATAATAAATTTAAACTTTACCTGTAGAATTAAATTAAACTATATTAAACTATTAATTAACGTACCCTAACTATTATACTAAAAATACATTAAACTACCAATTAAATTAACTATTGGCTAGATTACGAGTTTTGCATTATGAGTAAAAAAGCAGCGTTATGGGTTATAATGCTGCTTTTTCACTACCGCTGCTATTACGAGTCTTGTAGGTACAGCTGTCCCGCACACTTTTTTGGCCTTAGCGCAAATTAACTTATGCAAACAGACAGCTCGGGCTGTGCAATTCAATGCAAGGATCAAAAGCAAAAAATAATGTTAAATGAGCAGCACATTATATTCGTGTGTGCTAGCTGAGACAATGTATCGCTTTGTCCAATTATGAAACAATTGTAGTAAACCTGTGTTGATTGTTGCAATTGATTACCAAGACCGTTAACCCCTTACATTCGCAAGACTCATCGTTATAAATAAAACATAAGCTAGACAGTTCTAGCAATAACAAACTCACTTGATTCTGAGAATGAAATCCAATGTCAGATGAGATCCAATGTCAGATGAGATCCAGGAAAACGGAACTGTTATATTCACTGTTAGTAGCGCAATTTGTAGCAACAGTCACAGATACTGCCTGTGTTCATAGCAGCATCACGGCTTGTTACACAGGTGTTGAGAAGGGCTCCCCTGCTAAGCCCTCGTTTGTAATGATAAGTAAACAGAAATTAGTTCAACACCTCTGATTGTAACAAAAATAAAACCCAATAATCGAAAAAACAGAAAGGCTGATGAAATAAGTGTTAAAACTTCACCTTTAATTGAAATTCCGTGAGTAAAAAACAAAGGCACAGCACACAGACCTGACTACCGCTGACGCGTTTCCTGCCCTATTGGGCACTTCATCAGAGCTACCTAACAGGTGTGTAAGGACTCCTTAAAAACAGGATGTAAGCCCTGCACACCTGCTGCATAATTAATTATAACAAAAAATGGAAATTTTGTGTGTATTGTGAAATAAACATCCAATCCAACGTGTAAAACAATAATAAACATTATGCATAATAAATAAACTTGAAAATATCGATCATAAACAAAAAAATATATACATTATTATACACTAAGACTATGCTTTCATATAAAATTGTATCATTCAATAGGCACATTAAAAACGATAGTACAATTCAATGTGTGGGGGATAACGATTCTTACTGTAACTAAATACATGAATATTCGTCAATTAATAACATCCCAGTGTACTGAAGTTAATTTAAACATGTTGAAAACATATAATATGGAAATACAAAGAGGGAACTGATATTCTAATATACCTTAGTAAATAAACGATGTGAAATGTACATTGTATATACATATATTAGGTAACACACAGAGAGCATAAGCAGTTAAGTTTACCAATGTGTATTACATCATATAAAAGTCAAATGCTATAAAGTATAAACACATTCAAAAAACACATACTGCCTGCTCTCCGGGTGACCAAACTTAAATAGTTTATCACTAAGATTTTATATATAATCTGGGCGATATCAGAATTTATATCTATTATAAGATCCAGATCCTAGGTCTATGTATTGTCAATGAACAATTTGATGTCACTTATTTTATTAATACCAAAAGGAGCACCGGTTTTTAAAGTGTGAATCCAGTAAACTTCTCGTTTACTCAGTGCTGCATATCTATTGCCTCCTCTGGGTCCTAGTTTAACTACCTCAATCCCTTGGAATGTAAAACCAGCTGAACTATTTTCATGTAAAGCAAAGTGCTTAGCCACAGGGGTTTTGGGAATTTCTGCTTCCAGGGAAAGTAAATGCTCTCTTATGCGATCTTTGAGCATTCTAGATGTTAACCCTGTATATTGATAATTACAAGACTTGCAGGTCAAAAGATATATAACAAAAGTAGAAGTGCAAGTAATATGCTCTTTAATCTTAAATGTTTGTCCTGTACAAGTCGAGGTAAAAGTATCGCCACATGTGACATAGCTACAACTCTTACAAGGTCTGACATTGCATTTATAAAAGCCTGGTTTAGATGTTAACCAATTAGTTGACTGTGTGGTGTGTAAGCTCTTCTTGCTAAAATCCTTTCTAGCCATATCACCAATGGTTTTAGCTTTACGAGAGATAAAATTACATTTACTAGAGATGTGTTTTAGATCTGAATCCCTATCTAGGATTGGTAATCTATTCCTAATAATTCTACTGATGTCATCAAATTGTCTGCTATAAGATGTAATAAAATTCACACCATCTTTTAATCCAATATCTTTAACCTTATCTTTCAGTAGACTATTTCTATCAAAATTACTCACTTGTTCCGATATCTTCAACAAACTTTGTTCATCATAGCCTCTCTCTTTCAGTCTAATAGTTAGATCTTCTGCATGTTTCTTATAACTCTCTATGTTGCTACAATTCCTCCGTAATCTGATATATTGACCTTTTGGTATCCCCTTTTTTAAGTGAAATGGGTGGCAAGAATCTGCTCTAAGAATAGTATTACCAGAGATCTCTTTCCTAAAGACCTCAGTAACAATGCCCTCTGCACTGTGACTAAGTTTAACATCTAAATATGGTATGGCATCCTTAGAGTGACTAAATGTAAAACTTAAGTTAGCATCATTCTGATTTAGATATTGCACAAATTTAACTAAGATTCTATCGTCTCCACTCCATAATAAAAGCATATCATCTATAAAGCGTGTATAATAGGTGATATGCTTCTTAAATGGATTTGCAACATTGAACAATTTTTTGTCCTCAAATTCAGCTAGATAGAGATTAGCATACGAGGGGGCAAATTTAGCCCCCATCGCAGTGCCTCTCTGCTGTAGGAAATACATGCCATCAAAAATAAAATAATTATGATGTAACAAAAAGCTGGTTACTTGCAACATAAATTCTATTAGGCCTGAATCATAGTTCGAGTATTTAGACAGCATAGCTTTCATAGCCAATAAACCTTTATCGTGTGGTATACAAGAATATAAGGACACAGCATCTATTGTTACAAAGTTACAATCTGTATCACATTTACATTCTTGCAAAGACCTGATCAGGTGTTTGGTGTCACGTAAGAAACCTGGTAAAGATTGGACAACTGGCTGTAATTGTGCATCCAACCATTCCCCCAACCTCTCCCCCAGAGAGCCAATAGCAGATATAATAGGTCTCCCTGGGGGATTGGTTAAGCTTTTATGTACTTTAGGCAGGAACTTGAAAATTGGGATTCTAGGGTGTTCTATATATAATGTATCACATATACTGTTAGTGAAAATGTTTTTTTCTATACCATCATCTAACAAAGAAGAAAGTTCCCTTTGAAATTTGACTGTGGGATTAAAGGTTAATTTTTTATAAGTATCGGTGTCACTCAGCTGTCTCATAGCTTCCTTAAGATATTGTTCTTTATTTAAAACAACAATTGAACCTCCCTTATCAGAATCCACTATCACCAGATCTTTATTGTTAGTTATTTTTTTTAGAGCATTCCATTCCCTCTTATTTAAGTTTCTACGTCTATTTGAACTACTTTTTAAATTCTTCTCAGCTAGTTCTGTTAAATCTTGTTCTACTATGGCATGAAAAACCTCTATGAGGTCTGTACGAGAATTTACTGGATAAAAGGTACTTTTTTTTAAATTTTTAACTACCTGTTGTTTAGTTTTATTTGTCTCATTCTCATTATCCATATTAAGATCACATAATGAAGCAATGTCACATAACTCTGAGAAATTGCATTTTTCATTCAAAGACATAGTTATAGGAGGATCTAGTGGACTCTCATCATTACCCAATGTTGGGTCCTTGCTGAAGTGTTTCTTTAGTGTTATCTTACGGACAAATTTGTTCAAATCCATAATGGTGTCAAAAAGATTAAAGTCTTGTGTAGGTGAAAAGCCCAGACCTTTAGATAACACTACTTTCTCAAACTCATTTAATGGATGGTCCGAAAGGTTAATGATCTTTAGTTCTTGTAATTTTTGTTCTTCTTGAATTTCTGACGGCTTGGATACCTTGGTGCCTGCGAAGGGATAGGCACTTTGCTCTTGTCTTCTGTTGATAGTGATATCACCTCCCCGTTTTTTGGCCGTGCTCCCATCTCTTCTTCAGATCTCGATTTTGTTTTAATAGGTGTAGATGTCAACTTAGGTGTACTAGAAGCCACACTATTTGTGCTTTCACTATGTGAGTCCATGGTATCCAGACTTGTAAAAGTGACCTTTTTGTTCTTTCCTTTATCCTTTTTGCCATTCTTCTTTTTGCCATTATTACTGGATTTATTGTTAGAATTTCTGTTTGTGGTGTTCCAATTATAAACAACTTCCAAATCATAATCTTTGCAATCTCTGCCATACTTCTTATATTTATTAGTAGATAATTCTTCTGCAGTCTTGTCCACAGTTTCCTTCAGTTGTTCTTCAAATGGAGTATATTTCGAATCCTCCTTAAATACATCTAGCTGTAATTGCAGCTGATCCAGTTCTCCCAGTATTGTGTCCCTTTGTTCTCTTTTAAAGGTAACTAGTTTTTCCATTAAGATGATAGAACAATCTGAAAGAGCTTGGTTCCATTCCATCATGAATAGAGGAAACTCTTTATGAAATGCCGGAAATTTTTTTAACCTCAGTCCTCTGGGAATTTTTTTCTCTTTGATATACAAACTTAAAAATTCAATGTCCCACCACAATTTTAGTTCTTTAATGTGCAATTTTTCTTTTTTTGAAAACAATGATCCCAAGTCTACTTTAAAATCAATGTCTGGCGCTGTGCCTTTAAATAAGTTATCAAACAGTCTTTTTCTGTTATTTTCATCCTGGGCAGCCATATCTTATTGGAAAATGTGTCAATCTCCAAAAATAAGAATATACAGATAACAAATTGTTTCAATTTAAAGCCTTAAATCAATTGAATCACAGTCCCTGCAGGTGTATATCGAAATCAGAAATGCAAACAGACAGCTCGGGCTGTGCAATTCAATGCAAGGATCAAAAGCAAAAAATAATGTTAAATGAGCAGCACATTATATTCGTGTGTGCTAGCTGAGACAATGTATCGCTTTGTCCAATTATGAAACAATTGTAGTAAACCTGTGTTGATTGTTGCAATTGATTACCAAGACCGTTAACCCCTTACATTCGCAAGACTCATCGTTATAAATAAAACATAAGCTAGACAGTTCTAGCAATAACAAACTCACTTGATTCTGAGAATGAAATCCAATGTCAGATGAGATCCAATGTCAGATGAGATCCAGGAAAACGGAACTGTTATATTCACTGTTAGTAGCGCAATTTGTAGCAACAGTCACAGATACTGCCTGTGTTCATAGCAGCATCACGGCTTGTTACACAGGTGTTGAGAAGGGCTCCCCTGCTAAGCCCTCGTTTGTAATGATAAGTAAACAGAAATTAGTTCAACACCTCTGATTGTAACAAAAATAAAACCCAATAATCGAAAAAACAGAAAGGCTGATGAAATAAGTGTTAAAACTTCACCTTTAATTGAAATTCCGTGAGTAAAAAACAAAGGCACAGCACACAGACCTGACTACCGCTGACGCGTTTCCTGCCCTATTGGGCACTTCATCAGAACTACCTAACAGGTGTGTAAGGACTCCTTAAAAACAGGATGTAAGCCCTGCACACCTGCTGCATAATTAATTATAACAAAAAATGGAAATTTTGTGTGTATTGTGAAATAAACATCCAATCCAACGTGTAAAACAATAATAAACATTATGCATAATAAATAAACTTGAAAATATCGATCATAAACAAAAAAATATATACATTATTATACACTAAGACTATGCTTTCATATAAAATTGTATCATTCAATAGGCACATTAAAAACGATAGTACAATTCAATGTGTGGGGGATAACGATTCTTACTGTAACTAAATACATGAATATTCGTCAATTAATAACATCCCAGTGTACTGAAGTTAATTTAAACATGTTGAAAACATATAATATGGAAATACAAAGAGGGAACTGATATTCTAATATACCTTAGTAAATAAACGATGTGAAATGTACATTGTATATACATATATTAGGTAACACACAGAGAGCATAAGCAGTTAAGTTTACCAATGTGTATTACATCATATAAAAGTCAAATTTCAAAGGGAACTTTCTTCTTTGTTAGATGATGGTATAGAAAAAAACATTTTCACTAACAGTATATGTGATACATTATATATAGAACACCCTAGAATCCCAATTTTCAAGTTCCTGCCTAAAGTACATAAAAGCTTAACCAATCCCCCAGGGAGACCTATTATATCTGCTATTGGCTCTCTGGGGGAGAGGTTGGGGGAATGGTTGGATGCACAATTACAGCCAGTTGTCCAATCTTTACCAGGTTTCTTACGTGACACCAAACACCTGATCAGGTCTTTGCAAGAATGTAAATGTGATACAGATTGTAACTTTGTAACAATAGATGCTGTGTCCTTATATTCTTGTATACCACACGATAAAGGTTTATTGGCTATGAAAGCTATGCTGTCTAAATACTCGAACTATGATTCAGGCCTAATAGAATTTATGTTGCAAGTAACCAGCTTTTTGTTACATCATAATTATTTTATTTTTGATGGCATGTATTTCCTACAGCAGAGAGGCACTGCGATGGGGGCTAAATTTGCCCCCTCGTATGCTAATCTCTATCTAGCTGAATTTGAGGACAAAAAATTGTTCAATGTTGCAAATCCATTTAAGAAGCATATCACCTATTATACACGCTTTATAGATGATATGCTTTTATTATGGAGTGGAGACGATAGAATCTTAGTTAAATTTGTGCAATATCTAAATCAGAATGATGCTAACTTAAGTTTTACATTTAGTCACTCTAAGGATGCCATACCATATTTAGATGTTAAACTTAGTCACAGTGCAGAGGGCATTGTTACTGAGGTCTTTAGGAAAGAGATCTCTGGTAATACTATTCTTAGAGCAGATTCTTGCCACCCATTTCACTTAAAAAAGGGGATACCAAAAGGTCAATATATCAGATTACGGAGGAATTGTAGCAACATAGAGAGTTATAAGAAACATGCAGAAGATCTAACTATTAGACTGAAAGAGAGAGGCTATGATGAACAAAGTTTGTTGAAGATATCGGAACAAGTGAGTAATTTTGATAGAAATAGTCTACTGAAAGATAAGGTTAAAGATATTGGATTAAAAGATGGTGTGAATTTTATTACATCTTATAGCAGACAATTTGATGACATCAGTAGAATTATTAGGAATAGATTACCAATCCTAGATAGGGATTCAGATCTAAAACACATCTCTAGTAAATGTAATTTTATCTCTCGTAAAGCTAAAACCATTGGTGATATGGCTAGAAAGGATTTTAGCAAGAAGAGCTTACACACCACACAGTCAACTAATTGGTTAACATCTAAACCAGGCTTTTATAAATGCAATGTCAGACCTTGTAAGAGTTGTAGCTATGTCACATGTGGCGATACTTTTACCTCGACTTGTACAGGACAAACATTTAAGATTAAAGAGCATATTACTTGCACTTCTACTTTTGTTATATATCTTTTGACCTGCAAGTCTTGTAATTATCAATATACAGGGTTAACATCTAGAATGCTCAAAGATCGCATAAGAGAGCATTTACTTTCCCTGGAAGCAGAAATTCCCAAAACCCCTGTGGCTAAGCACTTTGCTTTACATGGAAATAGTTCAGCTGGTTTTACATTCCAAGGGATTGAGGTAGTTAAACTAGGACCCAGAGGAGGCAATAGATATGCAGCACTGAGTAAACGAGAAGTTTACTGGATTCACACTTTAAAAACCGGTGCTCCTTTTGGTATTAATAAAATAAGTGACATCAAATTGTTCATTGACAATACATAGACCTAGGATCTGGATCTTATAATAGATATAAATTCTGATATCGCCCAGATTATATATAAAATCTTAGTGATAAACTATTTAAGTTTGGTCACCCGGAGAGCAGGCAGTATGTGTTTTTTGAATGTGTTTATACTTTATAGCATTTGACTTTTATATGATGTAATACACATTGGTAAACTTAACTGCTTATGCTCTCTGTGTGTTACCTAATATATGTATATACAATGTACATTTCACATCGTTTATTTACCAAGGTATATTAGAATATCAGTTCCCTCTTTGTATTTCCATATTATATGTTTTCAACATGTTTAAATTAACTTCAGTACACTGGGATGTTATTAATTGACGAATATTCATGTATTTAGTTACAGTAAGAATCGTTATCCCCCACACATTGAATTGTACTATCGTTTTTAATGTGCCTATTGAATGATACAATTTTATATGAAAGCATAGTCTTAGTGTATAATAATGTATATATTTTTTTGTTTATGATCGATATTTTCAAGTTTATTTATTATGCATAATGTTTATTATTGTTTTACACGTTGGATTGGATGTTTATTTCACAATACACACAAAATTTCCATTTTTTGTTATAATTAATTATGCAGCAGGTGTGCAGGGCTTACATCCTGTTTTTAAGGAGTCCTTACACACCTGTTAGGTAGCTCTGATGAAGTGCCCAATAGGGCAGGAAACGCGTCAGCGGTAGTCAGGTCTGTGTGCTGTGCCTTTGTTTTTTACTCACGGAATTTCAATTAAAGGTGAAGTTTTAACACTTATTTCATCAGCCTTTCTGTTTTTTCGATTATTGGGTTTTATTTTTGTTACAATCAGAGGTGTTGAACTAATTTCTGTTTACGCAAATTAACTTACGCAATTTTTGTAAAGTCTTTTTTCAATGGGACTTCCATAGTGCCGATATTACAAGCTTTTTTTTGGAGGCCAAAAAGTGAGTGGTACAGCCTATCCCGCAAGATTCGTAACACATTCTAAAGTCAGTAGTTATGAGTTTTACACTACAAAGCTGTAGCATAAAACTCATAACTAAAGAGTTAAAAAGTACACTAACACCCATAAACTACCTATTAACCCCTAAACCGAGGCCCTCCCGCATCGCAAACACTAAAATAAAATTATGAACCCCTAATCTGCCGCTCCAGACATCGCCGCCACTATACTAAACATATTAACCCCTAAACCACCGCACTCCCGCATCACAAACACTAGCTAAATAGTATTAACCCCTAATCTGCCGCTCCCGATATCGCCGCCACTATAATAAACATATTAACACTTAATATGCCGCTCCCGACATTGCCGCCACTAGAATAAACATATTAACCCCTAAACTGCCACACTCCCGCATCGCAAACACTAGTTACATGTTATTAACCCCTAATCTGCTGTCCCTAACATCGCCGCCATCTACCTTAATTTATTAACCCCTAATCTGCCGTCCCCAACGTCGCTGCCACTATACTAAAGTTATTAACCCCTAAACCTCCAGACAGGCAGAAGTCTTCATCCAGACGGCATCTTTTATCCCCATCCAAATGCCCTTTTAAGGGCAATAGAGAGCTTAGGTTTTTTTAATTAGGGTTTTATTTGGGGGGTTGGTTGTGTGGGTGGTGGGTTTTACTGTAGGGGGGGTTGTTTGTATTTTTTTCAGGTAAAAGAGCCGATTTCTTTGGGCTATGAGTTTTTTTTTATTTTGGGGGGGATTTTTTATTTTGATAGGGCTATTAGATTAGGTGTAATTAGTTTAAATATATTGTAATTTGTTTTTTATTTTGTGTAATTTAGTGTTTGTTTGTTTTTTGTAATTTAGGTATTTGTATTTAATTTAGGTAATTTATTTAATTGTAGTGTAGTGTTAGGTTTTATTTTACAGGTAAATGTGTATTTATTTTAGCTAGGTAGTTATTAAATAGTTAATAACTATTTAGTAACTATTCTACCAAGTTAAAATAAATACAAAGTTCCCTGTGAAATAAAAATAAACCCTAAGCTAGCTACAATGTAACTATTAGTTATATTGTAGCTAGTTTAGGGTTTATTTTATAGGTAAGTCTTTAGTTTTAAAATTTATGTTTACACCTAACACCCTAACATGAACCCCGAGTCTAAACACCCCTAATCTTACACTTATTAACCCCTAATCTGCCGCCCCCGACATCGCCGACACCTACATTATACTTATTAACCCCTAATCTGCTGCCCCAACATCGCCGACAAACACTAGTTACATTTTATTAACCCCTAATCTGCTGCCCCTAACATCACCGCCACCAACCTTCATTTATTAACCCCTAATCGGCCGTCCCCAACGTCGCCGCCACTATACTAAAGTTATTAACCCCTAAACCTAAGTCTAACCCTAACACCCACTAACTTAAATATAATTAAAATAAATCTAAATAAAACCTACTATAAATAACTAAATAATTCCTTTTTGTTTAATCATAGGAATCAATGGGGCTGCATTACGGAGCTTTACACTGCTTTTTTGCAGGTGTTAGGCTTTTTTCAGCCGGCTCTCCCCATTGATGTCTATTGGGAAATTGTGCACGAGCACGTACAACCAGCTCACCGCTGACTTAAGCAGCGCTGGTATTGGAGTGCGGTATGAAGCTCAATTTTGCTCTATGCTCACTTCTTGCCTAATAATGCCGGGTTTAGGAAAACCTGTAATACCAGCGCTGTAGGTAAGTGAGCCGTGACAATAACGTGCAAATTAATACCACACCCCTCTTAGCATTGCCCCAAAGAAATCAGGTCTTTTACCTGTAAAAAAAACAAAAACATCCCCCCAACAGTAAAACCCACCACCCACACAGCCAACCCCCCCAAATAAAAACCCTATCTAAAAACCTAAGCTCCCTATTGCCCTGAAAAGGGTATTTGTATGGGCATTGCCATTAAAAGGGCATTTAGCTCTTTTACCTGCCCAGACCCTACTCTAAAAATAAAGCCCACCCAAAAAACTTTTAAATAAACCTAACACTAACCCCCGACGATCCACTTACAGTTTTTGAAGTTCCTCTTGAAGAATCCATCCAGCCGGCAAGAAGTCTTCATCCGGACGGCCTCTTCTATCTTTATCTATCTGGCGAGGAGCGGGTCCATTCTGAAGACATTCGGAGTGACTCCATCTTGAAGACATCCGGCGAGGAGTTCCTCTTCAATACGGTCTCCGCCTTAAACTGGATCTTGAATGCAAGTGACGTCATCCAAGATGGCGTCCCTTGCATTCCTATTGGCTGAAAGGTTCCAATCAGCCAATAGGATTAGAGCCTCTAAAATCCTATTGGCTGTTCCAATCAGCCAATAGGATTTGAGCAGCTCTCATCCTATGGCTGTTCCAATCAGCCAATAAGATTGAGCTCTCATCCTATTGGCTGATTGGACCAGCCAATAGGATTTTAGCAGTTTTAATCCTATTGGCTGATTGGAACCTTTCAGCCAATAGAAATGCAGTACACATTGGGGAATGGATTGTGTAGCTACGGCTCACTACATGAAAGTTGTTGTTGTACTCTGTATATTAAACATGTGATTTTGTCGTATGTAACATTACAAGCTAATTTAGGAACAACTGGGAATAGAAACACTCTGTTGTACTCTGTATATTAAACATGTGATTTTGTCGTATATAATAATACAAGCTAATTTAGGATCAACTGGGAATAGAAACACCTGTGTTGGGAGGTGTGTTTTTGAAATGAATTTGATTGGTTAGGTTTAGTATATAGCTCAGGACTCTCAGTTAGGATACATATGCCTGATGAAACGCGTTGCATGAATTTACGCATGATTTTACTACATAGTGTTACTGCTGTACACTGTGTTTTTTAATACAGCATTTTAATAAAAGCAAGGATTTTTATTACCTCTTCTGTCTGAGAGCCTGAGTTTTTCTCCCTGAGGAGACGCCTTACACTGAGGTGTGTGGATTCCCAAGAGCAGTGAGCTGGGGCACTGAGATATCCCAGCAGGCGAAACGTAGCACAAGTGGGTGCTGCCCCCTATGTGAGTACCCGTCTAAACATCTTGCTGATTACTTATTGTGCAAACTGTATTACACCAGGAGGCGCCCTTTCTCTTTGTGTACTCCCACATAATTTGTTTTATATCTCGTTTTGAATTGGGAAGGAGCAGCCTACAGGAGAGACTAAAGGACTCTCGTGACCCCAAGAAGGGACTACGCAAACATTCTTGATCACATATATGGACAATCAGATAAGAAATTTGTGACACTCATTTTGTGACAAAGAATTTGTCAGGTTCCATCACTTATCTCTTATTTTGTGTGGGTATTTATATATTTATATATATATATAAAAATATATATATATATATATATTTGTATATATTAAGGCGGTAAGACATAAGGCTTTAATACCCCCGGCCAAACATCATACATATTGCGCCCCCTCTAGTGGTGACGGGCACCTGTCACTAGTTAGTCTGCAGTATGTCTGTAAATAGATGTATACACATATAAATACATAAATACATATGTACACACATATAAATATTTATAAATACATACAAATACATATTTAGACATGTGAATGTATGTATCTCTATGTTAAAGCGCTTTGCGTGTTTTTTTTTTTACACCTGAGACCTCATATCTTTGAACCCTTATAACTTTTTTATGCAGTATTTTTTTATACTTTTTATTAGATGGTGTTATTATGAGTTTAATTGTACTTTTTAGTCAAGCATAACAGTTAACAAGAGCTTTGAATTGTGCTATCCTGATGGATGTTAAATTAAATTGCTCTCAAGTGAATGCGTTTGCTTTCAAGCTGTAATACTTGTGCTATTTACGATGCATGCAAATACCCGCAATAAACTCCTTTTCACTTGTGCGTATCCATTAGCCCACCACTCGTAATTGAATTAAAATTGATTTAATTAGTGAAATTGTGATGCTAGAAACCATCAGTTATACCAGACACAGAAACAGGCAGATATATGAAGGTATGAACACAAAGGCGCATATCTATCAAGCGCCGTATGGAGCTTAATGACCCGTGTTTCTGGTGAGCCTTCAGGCACTAAAGACCGCTGCTCCATAACCTGTCCGTCTGCTCTGAGGCTGCGGAAAGACATCGCCGGAAATCAACCCAATCCAATACGATCGGGTTGATTGACACCCCCTGCTAGTGGCTGGTTGGCCGTGAATCTGCAGGGGGACGGTATGCAATGATAAATGCCGAGAGCGTATGCTGTCAGCATTTATCGATGTGCAGCGGACATTATCCGCAATATCGGATCATGTCCGCACGCACTTTCTTAAATAGGCCCCAAAGGGTTAACCAATGCTGTATGTATTTTGATTAGCTGGACTTGGAAACTTCTTCCAGAGATAACCTTTTAACCTTTAAACTATCCAGTACTCCTTTGCTGTTTTCCATTCTTTGGTACTTAGCTCTCATAGGGAAAAAAGGTATATTTTATTGATATTACAGTAAAGAGCTATTAAACCCAATTTTTTTCTTTTCTGATTCAGTTAGAACATGTACGTGTAAATAACCTTTAAATTTACTTCATTATCTAATTTGATTCATTCTCTTGGTATCTTTTGTTGAAAGTGCAGCAATGCACTACTGGGAACTAGCAGAACACTTGGGTAAACCAATGAAAAGAGGCATGTATATGTACCCACCAATCAGCAGCTATCACCCAACTCCTGAGCCTACCTAGGTATCTTTTTCAACAAAGTATACTAAGAGAGTGAAGCAATTTAGATAAGATAAATATATTGGAAAGTTGTTTAGAATTGTGTGCTATATCCGAATCATGAAATAAATTTTTGGGGGTTCACGTCCCTTTAAATATACCATATAATACAATGTCAGAAGAACGCTTTCTTTGCTGGGCTATGTGAGGGTAAAGGGAATTCCAGCTCTACTCTTGTCGCTTGACGCAGAGAAAGCGTTCGACAGGGTGGACTGGAATTTCATGTTTAAGGTGTTGTCGACCATGGGCTTCAGTGGAGCTATTATGCAGGCGTTAGGTAGCATTTATTCAAAACCGACGGCAGTGGTGGGGGCAGCGGGATATTTATCAAGGCAAATAGACATTCTGAATGGAACAAGGCAGGGATGCCCGTTGTCACCATTGATATTCGCAATATGTATTGAGCCTCTGGCTGCGTGTATAAGGAACTCGAGAGATATATCGGGGGTACAGGTAGGGACTTCTGAGTATAAATCTATGTTATTTGCGGATGATGTCCTGTTGACAATCACTAGGCCATTGAGTTCGCTGCCACACCTCTATCAAACTTTACATGAATACTCAGAGATCTCTGGCTACAAGATAAATTCTGATAAATGTGAAGCGCTAGCAGTTAATTTACCTCCCCATAATAAAAAAACGATCGAGATGAATTTTGAATTCACCTGGGCAAGGAGTTCTGTCACTTATCTAGGAATAAAGATAGGCGAAAAATTATCAGATTTGTATAACTTAAATTATATCCCGGTTTATAAAGCTATCAGAGCTGATCTAAGGAAATGGAGAAAAGGTAACTTCTCATGGTATGGGAGATTAATGTCTATTAAAATGAATGTCCTACCCAGATTAATGTACCTGTTCAGAGCTGTTCCAATCAGTATCCCCTTACCAGAATTGGAGGCATTACAAACGGATCTCTTGAAATACTTGAGAGGAGCAGGGAGGCCTAGAATAGCATCACAATTACTAAAATTGCACAGACAAGCAGGAGGAGTGGGGGTCCCAGACTTAGTGGAATATTATCAGGCTGCGAGGCTGGCACAGACGGTTATATTAAGCAAACAAACTAGTGGGTTGGTATGGCCACAAATAGAATCAGAGATAGCAGGTAGTTCAAGAGCAGCGGACATTATCTGGGATTCAGAGGTAATAATTAAACGGGAGAACTATAGGTCGCCAATAACAATAGAGGCATTCCGGTTGTGGAATAGGACCGCGAAAGGACTGCGATTATGCAACCCAGAATCACTGGCGAGACCTGTCAGGTTTCTATTGCCACAAAATATAAGAAAAACGGTAGACAAATGGGCGAATAAGGGGCTATACAGGGTGGCTGACTTTTTGCTGGGTTCCACAATGCTCACGTTCAACCAAATTAGAGATCAAATAGAACCGGAACAGTTGCATTGGTTTGTTTATTTGCAAGTTAGGTCAGCAATAGTAACATATACATTGCACAAACAGGACCAACGCCCTACAGAACTTGAGAAAATGGTAATGAAGGCTGATAGAGGGAAAAAACTGATATCTCGAATCTACGTCTTAATTCAGAAAATTAAACACGGTTCCAAATTAGAAGTGACTGAGAGGTGGGAAAGGGACACATTAGAAACTTGGGAGACAGAGGACTGGAACGAGCTGTCGTTGAACTCCTACAGGGGTTTGATAAGTGCAGACATGAGAGAAAATTGTATTAAAGTAATGTACAGATGGTACCTGACACCAGTAAGGACAGCCCATTATTCTGTAATGCACAATGGCAACTGCTATAGAGGGTGTCAAGAAAGGGGCACATTTAAACATATGTGCTGGGAATGTCAGGAAGTCCAAACACTATGGGGTAGACTCTCAGAATTGATAGGCACAATGTTGGGGGAGAGAGTGTCCCTTACAATGTCACAAGCGCTACTTCATGAAAAGGTGACACCATTTAACACAACAATTAACAAATTCATCAGAATTCTTTGCACATGTCTGAGAATCTGTATAGCCCGCCATTGGAAAGTAGGGGTACCCTCATGGCAAGAGGTGGTGGGGAAAATTACAGAGACGTACACTATGTCAGAATTAGCCGCTTGGTCACAGGGACAACCAGAGCAGTTTAATAAGATTTGGTTCTACTGGATGCTGAGGTCAGAGCATCATCAGAGACAGGCAGAAATAAGTTAGCAACAGAGACGTTAAGATTAGGAGAAGTTTGTTTAGGTCGGTTATTGGAAGTTAACCCAGGAAAAATCCCGTACGGAAGGAGTAGAAGATAGGTACATACTGAGTTATAATTTGAAGGTATTTAGCTTTTAGTACAGAAACTATGGCACCTTTTGGAGGGGGGGGGGGAGGGGGGGGGAGGGGGGTAATAGTTGGGGAAGGGGATTATAGGGTTAGGTATCACTTGATTGCAATATGAGTACAAGGTGTTATGGTTCCTGAAAAGGCTAAAGGACACACACTTTTATAACATCTGGATGTAATATCATATGTAAACTTTAATGTGTTTGATGTGGAATGCTAACTCTCAGAAGACACTTGTACAATTATGATACTGTAAATGATGTTGTTTTTGTTTACCTATATTATAATCAATAATAAAAATTATTTCAACATAAATATACCATATAATAAAAGAAAAAGAAAACAAATGTATATTCCGGATTTTGACAAATTTTCTCCTGATCTTTAAATCAGAACACGTACATTTTTCTGTTTTAAGAATCTAGTATAACACCCAATATTAGTGAAAGCACAGACATCTAAAAAATGACAACTAATGGAGCAAAAATGAACAATAAAACCAACTGAAAAAGAGAACACACAAGTGTGATCTGTGCTATATTTTATTGCTTTTTATTACACAAATAAATAATGGTCTAACGTGAGAGCTGACCTTGATCTTAAAGGTTTTCACTGAAAAAAATAAATAAAAAGAAACAGTGAGGTGCCACACTATACTTAGGGATAGATTTATTAAACAGCGGATGCGGCTTTCTACGCCCATTGTTTCTGGTCCGTTAAGAAGCAGCAGTCGAAAGACCGCTGCTCCTTAACTTCTCTGCCACGTTTTAAATGGCAGACTGAAATCATTCCGATCCGATACGATCGGGATGATTGACACCCCCTGCTAGTGAATGTGCAGGGGCCGACATTGCAGAAGCATTTCATAAGAAATTTGTGTGCAACGTTAAATGCCGACATCGTATGCTGTGGGCATTTAGCGAGGTCGAGCAGACATGATTCACTACAGCGAATCATGACCTTTAACAAATCTACCTCTTTGTATCCACTGCACAGCAACTAAATGACAATAAAACCTAGCAGGAGTTAAAACAAACAAACGTGAAGAGCAGAGAAATGTCACTTGACAAACTATTAACTAGACGTGCATTTATTTCATGAGACAAATATCCAAACGAATGCCCCAACTAAATTGAAAGAAAACGAAAAAATACTGACGAAATATCGGTATTCATTCTTTTTTTTTTTTTAAGCTACCTGCAGGGGTTAAAATACTTACCTCTAGCGCACTGGAGAGCAGCGCTAATCTTAACCCTTCTACTTAGAGCCTCAGCCGCGCTAATAGGAGCTTAGCACGATGGATCCTAGAGCCTGTGTTAAAGGACGCACTGCATTAAAGGGACAGTCAACACCAGAATTTTTGTTGTTTAAAAAGAAAGATAATCCCTTTATTACCCATTCCCCAGTTTCGCATAACCAGCACAGTTATAGAAATACACTTTTTATCTCTGTGATTACCTTGTATCTATGCCTCTGTAAACTGCCCCCTTATTTCAGTTCTCTTGACAGACTTGCATTTTAGCCAATCAGTGCTCACTCCAGGGTAACTTCACCTGCATGAGCTCAATGGTATCTATATGAAACACATGAACTAACGTCCTCTAGTGCTCAAAATGCATTCAGATTAGAGGCAGTCTTCAAGGTCTAAGAAATTAGCATATGAACCTCCTAGAATTAACTTTCAACTAAGAATACCAAGAGAACAAAGCAAAATTGGTTATAAAATAAATTGGAAAGTTGTTTAAAATGACATTCCCTATTTAAATCATGAAAGTTTTTTTGGATTTGACTGTCCCTTTAAGCTTCCTATTTGAGCTGCCCGTCAGAAGAACGCTTTCTTTGCTGGGCTATGTGAGGGTAAAGGGAATTCCAGCTCTACTCTTGTCGCTTGACGCAGAGAAAGCGTTCGACAGGGTGGACTGGAATTTCATGTTTAAGGTGTTGTCGACCATGGGCTTCAGTGGAGCTATTATGCAGGCGTTAGGTAGCATTTATTCAAAACCGACGGCAGTGGTGGGGGCAGCGGGATATTTATCAAGGCAAATAGACATTCTGAATGGAACAAGGCAGGGATGCCCGTTGTCACCATTGATATTCGCAATATGTATTGAGCCTCTGGCTGCGTGTATAAGGAACTCGAGAGATATATCGGGGGTACAGGTAGGGACTTCTGAGTATAAATCTATGTTATTTGCGGATGATGTCCTGTTGACAATCACTAGGCCATTGAGTTCGCTGCCACACCTCTATCAAACTTTACATGAATACTCAGAGATCTCTGGCTACAAGATAAATTCTGATAAATGTGAAGCGCTAGCAGTTAATTTACCTCCCCATAATAAAAAAACGATCGAGATGAATTTTGAATTCACCTGGGCAAGGAGTTCTGTCACTTATCTAGGAATAAAGATAGGCGAAAAATTATCAGATTTGTATAACTTAAATTATATCCCGGTTTATAAAGCTATCAGAGCTGATCTAAGGAAATGGAGAAAAGGTAACTTCTCATGGTATGGGAGATTAATGTCTATTAAAATGAATGTCCTACCCAGATTAATGTACCTGTTCAGAGCTGTTCCAATCAGTATCCCCTTACCAGAATTGGAGGCATTACAAACGGATCTCTTGAAATACTTGAGAGGAGCAGGGAGGCCTAGAATAGCATCACAATTACTAAAATTGCACAGACAAGCAGGAGGAGTGGGGGTCCCAGACTTAGTGGAATATTATCAGGCTGCGAGGCTGGCACAGACGGTTATATTAAGCAAACAAACTAGTGGGTTGGTATGGCCACAAATAGAATCAGAGATAGCAGGTAGTTCAAGAGCAGCGGACATTATCTGGGATTCAGAGGTAATAATTAAACGGGAGAACTATAGGTCGCCAATAACAATAGAGGCATTCCGGTTGTGGAATAGGACCGCGAAAGGACTGCGATTATGCAACCCAGAATCACTGGCGAGACCTGTCAGGTTTCTATTGCCACAAAATATAAGAAAAACGGTAGACAAATGGGCGAATAAGGGGCTATACAGGGTGGCTGACTTTTTGCTGGGTTCCACAATGCTCACGTTCAACCAAATTAGAGATCAAATAGAACCGGAACAGTTGCATTGGTTTGTTTATTTGCAAGTTAGGTCAGCAATAGTAACATATACGTTGCACAAACAGGACCAACGCCCTACAGAACTTGAGAAAATGGTAATGAAGGCTGATAGAGGGAAAAAACTGATATCTCGAATCTACGTCTTAATTCAGAAAATTAAACACGGTTCCAAATTAGAAGTGACTGAGAGGTGGGAAAGGGACACATTAGAAACTTGGGAGACAGAGGACTGGAACGAGCTGTCGTTGAACTCCTACAGGGGTTTGATAAGTGCAGACATGAGAGAAAATTGTATTAAAGTAATGTACAGATGGTACCTGACACCAGCAAGGACAGCCCATTATTCTGTAATGCACAATGGCAACTGCTATAGAGGGTGTCAAGAAAGGGGCACATTTAAACATATGTGCTGGGAATGTCAGGAAGTCCAAACACTATGGGGTAGACTCTCAGAATTGATAGGCACAATGTTGGGGGAGAGAGTGTCCCTTACAATGTCACAAGCGCTACTTCATGAAAAGGTGACACCATTTAACACAACAATTAACAAATTCATCAGAATTCTTTGCACATGTCTGAGAATCTGTATAGCCCGCCATTGGAAAGTAGGGGTACCCTCATGGCAAGAGGTGGTGGGGAAAATTACAGAGACGTACACTATGTCAGAATTAGCCGCTTGGTCACAGGGACAACCAGAGCAGTTTAATAAGATTTGGTTCTACTGGATGCTGAGGTCAGAGCATCATCAGAGACAGGCAGAAATAAGTTAGCAACAGAGACGTTAAGATTAGGAGAAGTTTGTTTAGGTCGGTTATTGGAAGTTAACCCAGGAAAAATCCCGTACGGAAGGAGTAGAAGATAGGTACATACTGAGTTATAATTTGAAGGTATTTAGCTTTTAGTACAGAAACTATGGCACCTTTTGGAGGGGGGGGGAGGGGGGGGGGGAGGGGGGTAATAGTTGGGGAAGGGGATTATAGGGTTAGGTATCACTTGATTGCAATATGAGTACAAGGTGTTATGGTTCCTGAAAAGGCTAAAGGACACACACTTTTATAACATCTGGATGTAATATCATATGTAAACTTTAATGTGTTTGATGTGGAATGCTAACTCTCAGAAGACACTTGTACAATTATGATACTGTAAATGATGTTGTTTTTGTTTACCTATATTATAATCAATAATAAAAATTATTTCAACATAAATATACCATATAATAAAAGAAAAAGAAAACAAATGTATATTCCGGATTTTGACAAATTTTCTCCTGATCTTTAAATCAGAACACGTACATTTTTCTGTTTTAAGAATCTAGTATAACACCCAATATTAGTGAAAGCACAGACATCTAAAAAATGACAACTAATGGAGCAAAAATGAACAATAAAACCAACTGAAAAAGAGAACACACAAGTGTGATCTGTGCTATATTTTATTGCTTTTTATTACACAAATAAATAATGGTCTAACGTGAGAGCTGACCTTGATCTTAAAGGTTTTCACTGAAAAAAATAAATAAAAAGAAACAGTGAGGTGCCACACTATACTTAGGGATAGATTTATTAAACAGCGGATGCGGCTTTCTACGCCCATTGTTTCTGGTCCGTTAAGAAGCAGCAGTCGAAAGACCGCTGCTCCTTAACTTCTCTGCCACGTTTTAAATGGCAGACTGAAATCATTCCGAACCGATACGATCGGGATGATTGACACCCCCTGCTAGTGAATGTGCAGGGGCCGACATTGCAGAAGCATTTCATAAGAAATTTGTGTGCAACGTTAAATGCCGACATCGTATGCTGTGGGCATTTAGCGAGGTCGAGCAGACATGATTCACTACAGCGAATCATGACCTTTAACAAATCTACCTCTTTGTATCCACTGCACAGCAACTAAATGACAATAAAACCTAGCAGGAGTTAAAACAAACAAACGTGAAGAGCAGAGAAATGTCACTTGACAAACTATTAACTAGACGTGCATTTATTTCATGAGACAAATATCCAAACGAATGCCCCAACTAAATTGAAAGAAAACGAAAAAATACTGACGAAATATCGGTATTCATTCTTTTTTTTTTTTAAGCTACCTGCAGGGGTTAAAATACTTACCTCTAGCGCACTGGAGAGCAGCGCTAATCTTAACCCTTCTACTTAGAGCCTCAGCTGCGCTAATAGGAGCTTAGCACGATGGATCCTAGAGCCTGTGTTAAAGGACGCACTGCATTAAAGGGACAGTCAACACCAGAATTTTTGTTGTTTAAAAAGAAAGATAATCCCTTTATTACCATTCCCCAGTTTCACATAACCAGCACAGTTATAGAAATACACTTTTTATCTCTGTGATTACCTTGTATCTATGCCTCTGTAAACTGCCCCCTTATTTCAGTTCTCTTGACAGACTTGCATTTTAGCCAATCAGTGCTCACTCCAGGGTAACTTCACCTGCATGAGCTCAATGGTATCTATATGAAACACATGAACTAACGTCCTCTAGTGCTCAAAATGCATTCAGATTAGAGGCAGTCTTCAAGGTCTAAGAAATTAGCATATGAACCTCCTAGAATTAACTTTCAACTAAGAATACCAAGAGAACAAAGCAAAATTGGTTATAAAATAAATTGGAAAGTTGTTTAAAATGACATTCCCTATTTAAATCATGAAAGTTTTTTTGGATTTGACTGTCCCTTTAAGCTTCCTATTTGAGCTGCCCGGCGCTCTGTGAAGGAGGATTGGAGTTAGCACCTCTCCAGCAAGCTAGAAGTAAATATAAAGCTACAGGTGAACATTTTTATTTAACATTTATATTCAGTATTTGTTACGTTTAAAACTAAACAAATACCAAATAGTTCAGCAGATTAATACTCAGGAAACTAATTTCCCAGAATATTTGTTCTGAACGATTCAACCACACCAAATTTACACAGCTTTAAAGAGACATAAACCCGGTTGTTTTCTTTTATGATTCAGGTAGCACATACAGTTTGCAGGTTTCGGCGCAAGCGTGGGAACCTGCGCTGCCTGTAATTTCACCTTGCACATCGGGGTATTACATATACGGCGCCGGCAGTTCATAAAGTGCCGTAAGTCGGATAAACTAGCGATGTCCAGAAATGAGCATAACTATAAATTTCTGGAGTCGCTAGTGACTTACAGCACTTTAGAAACTGCCGGCGCCTAAGAAAAGTAAAGAAAATAACAAATCTCCCGTAAAAGTCTAACATGCCTCCCAAAAATAAGCCTGACACGTAAAAACCCCTATATCCACAATCCCCCCTCTCACTACTATTAATAAATGTATTAACCCCTAGACCGACAACCCCCCACAACGCAATAAGCCTAATTATTAACCCCTAAACCGCCATAGCCCACACCTCAAGTAATAACTAAATTATTAACCCCTAAACCGCCATAGCCCACACCTCAAGTAATAACTAAATTATTAACCCCTAAACCGCCATAGCCCACAACGCAATTAACCTATTCAAGTATTAACCCCCAAACCGCCATAGCCCACATAGCCTATTAAATTTATTAACCCCTAATCTGCCGCCGCCAACGTCGCCGCCACTAGAATAAAATTATTAACCCCTAAACCTAAGTCTAACCCTAACCCTAACACCCCCCCTAACTTAAATATTATTTAAATAAATCTAAATAACATTACTATTATTAACTGAATTATTCCTATTTAAAACTAAATACTTACCTATAAAATAAACCCTAAGATAGCTACAATATAATTAATAATTACATTGTAGCTATTTTAGGATTTATTTTTATTTTACAGGCAACTTTGTATTCATTTTAACTAGCTACAATAGCTATTAAATAGTTAACAACTATTTAATAGCTACCTAGTTAAAATAACTACAAATTTACCTGTAAAATAAATCCTAACCTTAGTTACAATTACACCTAACACTACACTATCATTAAATAAATTAAATTAATTAACTACAATTACCTAAAATTAAATACAATTAAATAAAATAAACTATAGTACAAAAAACAAACAAACACTAAATTACAGAAAATAAAAAGAAATTACAAGATGTTTAAACTAATTACACCTAATCTAAGCCCCCTAATAAAATTAAAAAGCCCCCCAAAATAATAAAATTCCCTACCCGATACTTAATTACAAATAGCCTTTAAAAGGGCTTTTTGTGGGGCATTGCCCCAAAGTAATCAGCTCTTTTACCTGTAAAAAAGAAATACAACCCCCAACATTAAAACCCACCACCCACACACCCAACCTTACTCTAAAACCCACCCAATCCCCCCTTAAAAAAACCTAACACTAACCCCTTGAAGACCACCCTACCTTGAGCCGTCTTCACCCAGCCGGGCAGAAGTCTTCATCCGATCCGGGCAGAAGAGGTCCTCCAGCCGGGCAGAAGTCTTCATCCGATCCGGACAGAAGAGGTCCTCCAGCCGAGCAGAAGTCTTCATCCAAGCGGCATCTTCTATCTTCTTCCATCCAACTAGGAGCGGCTCCATCTTGAAGACATCCGACGCGGAGCATCCTTCCTGGCCGACGACTAACCGACGAATGAAGGTTCCTTTAAATGACGTCATCCAAGATGGCGTCCCTTCAATTCCGATTGGCTGATAGAATTCTATCAGCCAATCGGAATTAAGGTAGGAAAAATCCTATTAGCTGATGCAATCAGCCAATCGGATTGAAGTTCTGTAAAAATCTTTTTTTTAGTTTCTGTAATTTAGTGGGGTTTTTTTTCGTACTATAGTTTATTTTATTTAATTGTATTTATTTTTAGGTAATTGTAGTTAATTAATTTAATTTATTTAATGATAGTGTAGTGTTAGGTATAATTGTAACTTAGGTATTAGGTGGTATCCAACAGCGCTAATAAAAGTGGACCTCTAGCTCCTAAAACAGATGGGTCCCTAGCTACCCACAGGTGCGTTGATACAAACAAGAAAGAGGTTATAGGAGCGCCTAATCTAAGGCCAGGTCCAAAAGAAACGTTAACTATGATTATAATACAGAATACGTATTTAAAAGTTTAATAACATATAAAACTTATTACACAATATTGCATGGATCCATGATTTAACAGTTAAAACATAAAGGTTAAAGGCAGAATATTTAAAATGTTCATAAAAAATGGCAGTAGGATAAGAACACGTGTATCAAGGAACGGCAATGAAACAAATAATGATTATTCTTCAGTTAGATAATAGAGTGATTTCCAAACACTGAAAAATTCAATCCATAGAAAATACAATAAAAAATATACAATCAATAAAAGTCAAATAAAAATAATAATAATAAAAAATACAGTTTAAGGTGGTATGAGTGTCTCAATGTCTCAGATTCCCTCCTGGGTGTAAAAAAAGAAAGTCAAATCCACAAGGTTATGTCCAAGAATCCAAATAAAATTGGGTGATAGTGAAATGCAAAAAATGCAAAAAATAAAAATAAAAACTGAATCCAAAAGGTACAAATTTGAAAAATGTGAAAAAATACAGATTTTGTGAAAAAATTTGAAAAATACAAAATATACAAAAATATAAAAATTTAAGGGGGATGTGAAAGTAACAACTGTAGTGATCCCAAGCTAAAAGAACAAGTGGGAAAAATGCTGTAATTGTAATCCAAAATAATAGATAATAGAATTGTTGTAAAGGTGTTAATCTCCAAATCCTGTGAAAAAGAAATAAAACAACATAGAGCAGTACCGTTTTACAGATAACTACAAACAATTGAAATGTATCTCACCATATATGCCAACGCGTTTCGGCCCACCTATAGGGCCTTTCTCAAGACTGATATATGGTTGGTGAGTTAGCTCCTTATATATTAATAGTTGTGTCCTTTTGGCGCCAAAAAACAATTTGCGCCAAAATGCTGACCCTATGACCCGGATATGTTCAAACCGGAAGTACTATGTTGGACTTATTCTTTGGTAATAATAAATAAACTTAGTTCTAAAAATAGCTTATTGTTATATAATTGGTCATATCTATCTTTGTCTCCCAATATCATAATGCTGACCCTTTTCTTCAGAGTAGTTGGTTATAGATGTTTCCCGCTATTAGTATCTGAAATGATAACCGGAAGTTAAGTTCTCGTTAAACCGGAAGTGGGCTGTTATCGCCAAAAAGTTATTGTAGTTCTTACTTCCTGTTAGTTGACGAATTGTTGACATCCGCTCTTGTTGTTTACCTTCCGGTATAGATGAAATGTCTAAATGACTAGCAGACATATGTTAAAGGGGACGCAAAATTGCGTGCCTATTAGAAAAGTAATGTTTAACGTTGGTAACTGTTTAGAAATAGTGCCTCATATATGTATATAATTAATTGTGGGGATAACCCTAAATGTTATAATAAGTATGGAGGGCAACGAAGAAAAAATATAAAAATAAAAAATTCTAAAAAGGTTATAGAGGTTAAAAAATCAAACAGAGTATAACATATCTAATAACTAGAAGAGGATTCATTTATGTGTATCTCCTTTGATTGAAATTTAATTTAAATTTAATAGTATGTATGTGATTTATATACATTAAACTTGGATGGCTGGCTGTGTGTCACAATGGTGCAAATCTTGCACTTAATGTGTTATGTCAATCGCAATTGGATATATTGGGTCTTTGGTATGGGGTAAGACCCCTGCATTAGGGATGAGGGTGTATATAATGATATACAATCGAAGTGTCCATGATCTTAGATAGAGGTTAGAGTACCACCCAATCTGGTGTTAGGTTTT
This sequence comes from Bombina bombina, assembly GCF_027579735.1. NCBI lineage: Eukaryota > Metazoa > Chordata > Amphibia > Anura > Bombinatoridae > Bombina > Bombina bombina. Next base: position 1,247,026,266 of record NC_069501.1, read on the forward strand.
TAAATACGTATTCTGTATTATAATCATAGTTAACGTTTTGGACCTGGCGTTAGATTAGGCGCTCCTATAACCGTAATTGTAACTTAGGTTAGGATTTATTTTACAGGTAAATTTGTAGTTATTTTGACTAGGTAGCTATTAAATAGTCATTAACTATTTAATAGCCATTGTACCTAGTTAAAATAAATACAAAGTTGTCTGTAAAATAAAAATAAATCCTAAAATAGCTACAATGTAATTATTAATTATATTGTAGCTATCTTAGGGTTTATTTTATAGGTAAGTATTTAGTTTTAAATAGGAATAATTGAGTTAATAATAGTAATATTATTTAGATTTATTTAAATAATATTTAAGTTAGGGGGTGTTAGGGTTAGACTTAGGTTTAGGGGTTAATAACTTTATTATAGTGGCGGCGACGTTGGCGGCGGCAGATTAGGGGTTAATACATTTAATAGGCTATGTGGGCTATGGCGGTTTAGGAGTTAATACTTGAATAGGTTAATTGCGTTGTAGGCTATGGCGGTTTAGGGGTTAATAATTTAGTTATTACTTGCAGTGTGGGCTATGGCAGTTTAGGGGTTAATAGAGTTTATTAGTTATTGCGGTGGGGGATTGCGGCTGACAGGTAGATAGACATTGCATGCGTTAGGTGTTAGTTTATTTTTGCTGGCATTTTATGGAGTTACGGTGCTCCCATACTCAGCGCAAGGCCTGCTACGACTGCCTTTTATGGCGAGGTAAAAATGGAGTAAGATTTCTCCATTTTCTCCACGTAAGGCCTTGCACTGGATATTGGATACCGATTTACGACGCGGTCCCATGTTAGCCTATGGGAGTAAATATTGTGAGCGACGGGTGAAATATATGCGCGTAACTTGTATGCTATGAAGTATATGTAATACCAAAATCGCGTAAAATCTGGCATCGCTGGCTTTTGCGGGCGACGCTCTATATGTAATGGAGGCCCTGATTTTAAACCAAGGATACCAAGAGGATAAAATGTTTATTTGTTAATAATAGTATTTTAATTAAATGTAATTGTACCTTCTATCTGATTAATTAAATAATTGTTTTGTGTTTAATGACAATTTAATGTATTAAAGCAAGGAAGTCTTTCCCATCAAAGCCTTTTGCGCCTATAATATAACAACTCTAATGTATGTAATAGTTTGGTTGATTTGCCACTTTACATCATTGTTTTTGCCAATTTTTTTGTGTATGGAAAATAAAAAATAAAATAAAATGGAAAAAAAAAAGTAATTAAAATCCAAAATAAATTCTGTAGAAAACTGCTGGGTTTCAGATGGACTGTAAATAAGCATATTTTACACTGCTGTGAGAAAAGCAATATGACTACTGTAAATACTGAGTTGTATTTATATGTTTTCTGCATAAGGTAATCCATGATGGAAAACCCCCCAGAAAACTTTCATTATGTATAAAGTCTCAGATTAATGTACATATGACACAAACGTATACACCTAATTCCAGTGAGATCACTGTATTCAATATTTTAAATGGAATTTTATACAGTGGTGCCTATTTTAAGGAAATTACACAAAAATATTGACATTAAATAATGAAGAATTCTGTAAAATAATAAACAAACCTTACACATTTTTACAAAGTGGATGTAAACACAAGGGGATGTGAATCTTAATATTTGTGCTGGATTTATCTCTATGTATATGTTTTGGTTGAGACTAGTAGAAAGGAATTCTCTAAGGTGTCTTGCTATAAAATAACACAGTGCTATTGCTAAATGTTGTGTTCCTCAGAAGTAATCACTGCTTAATATGCGTTTAACAAGAATGTTCAGCTTGTGATGTGTTTAAGGGGCATATTTAACAATGTGAGAGCGGACATGATACAAAGTAGCGTATCATGTCTGCTGCACATCGATAAATGCCGACAACATACTCTGTCGGCATTTATGATTGCACCAGCAGTTCTTGTGAACTGCTGGTACGATGCCTCCCCCTGCAGATTTGCTAGCAGGGGGTTTCAATTAATCCGATCGTATTCAATCAGGTTGATTTCGGTCCGCCGCCTCAGAGCAAGCGGACAAGTTATGGAGCAGCGGTCTTTAGATCATGTCTGCTGCGCCTCACTGCACATCGATAAATGCCGACAGCATACACATTGTGATCTGCTGGTGCAATGCCGTCCCCTGCAGATTTGTGGCCAATCGGCTGCTAGCAGGGGGTGTCACTTAATCCAATGGTATTCGATCGGATTGATTTCTGTCCACCGCCTCAGAGCAGGCAGACAACTTATGGAGCAGCGGTCGCTGCTTTATAACTTCTGTTTCCGGTGAGCCTGAAGGCTCGCCGGAAACAAGGGGCCTCAAGCTCCATACGGAGCTTGATAAAAATGCCCCCTTGCCTCTAATAGGTGTCTAGAGGGAATTGAATCCCCTTCAACAGAGTCAGAACTAATTATATTTGTGTCAAATATATTCACTTTCCTTCCTTTCTTCTCTAAATATATATCTGTCACACCGCATCGCTCTAGCTGTTGCTAGGGGCGCAGTGTCTCCTTCCCTGCTCATTGCCAGGGGCTGTGTCGGGTCGGATGCGTGTGGCGCTGACGTCATCGCCGCACGCTCCCTTCTCCTGATGCTGGTCCGGACTTCTGTGGCGCGAATCCTGCGCCTATGTAAGCTTCTATCAAACAATCTATCACTGCCCAAGTATAGGTGTTACTTTTTGTACTCCTGGGAGTGATAGATCGTTTTTTCGTATTGCCTTGCTGTGTTTGAACCCTGCCTGTCTGACTACTCTGCCTGCTATACCCCTGAATTGCTGGACTGATATATTGCTACTGAACCCTGCCTGCCTGGCTACTCTACCTGTTTAACCCCTAAATTGCTGGACTGATATATTGCTACTGAACCCTGCCTGTCTGACTACTCTGCTTATTAACCACTGTTGTTCTGGATTGCTCTTTGTTGCCGAACCCTGCCTTCCTGACCATTCTAGTGGTGTTCACTTGGACTGCTTTACCTTTCCCAAACCCTGCCTGTCTGACCATTCTAGTGGTTTGTCCTTGGACTGCTTTACTGTTGCCAAATCCTGCCTGTCTGACCATTCCAGTGTTTTTTCTTGCCCTGTTCTGCCGTTGCCACTGGGGACTGTCCTGCCTGTGGTGAGTGCCGCTCTGCTCATCTTACTAACTTTCTCTGCTCTGGGATATTCCCTATCATTCCAGCTCAACCCCGGGATTACAAGACTACTGGCCGAGTTCGGTCTGATAGAGGGGTATCCCACTAGCATTACATTATACTTGGGCAGTGGAGCCAGATGAGGTGGCACAAGCTGTTTATCTTCAGGGACAGATGTTGGGAACCTATACCACACAGTTGCAGAATATGGATTCCAAGCTGGAGGCTATTACCACTCAACTCTCTTTACTGGTTACAGCGAGGAATACCGCTCATGTTGTTTCACCGCCAGTCTCTGCTCCTGGTATTGCAACCTCTTCCTTCGCTTCTGGAAGTATACCCCGGATGCCGTTGCCTGACAAGTATGAAGGTACTACTGATTGCAGGGGTTTTCTTAACCAATGCAGGCCGCAATGATCCTCACACCTTTCAGTCTCACCACTTAAGGGTCACCTTTATCATTTCCCTGCTGAAAGACAAGGCCCTAGCCTGGGTCTCTCCCCTTTTGGAACAGAACGCTCCACTCCTGCATGATGCTGATGATTTCATATCTGCATTGTCTTCTGTGTTTAGTACTTCTGGCATTATCTTTGCTGCAGAATTTTCTCTCCTGGACCTCTGCCAGGGCAATAGAACTGTGGCACAATTTGCCATTGAGTTTCGTACCTTGGCACTTGAAACCACTTGGGATGGCAGTGCTCTCAAGGCAGCCTTTAGAAGGGGTCTGCATGAACGACGCATCAAAAATTAACTCACTTATCGTGATATCCCTTCTTCTTTGGATGACTTTATAACGCTATGTATCAACTTGGGACTCTTGCTTCAAGGAGAGACAATCCAAGAGAGACAGATCAAGAAGGGTCCTTCCCTCCCGTCCCCCTATTCATCCGGTTTCGGCAGTATCCTCTACCCCTTCAGCAGATCTAGTTACCTCAGTGGAGGAAGCCATGGATATCTCCTCCTTCAAACCCTCAGAGTCTGAAAGACAGAGAAGAAGGAGATTGAGACTAAGCTTTTATTGTGGATCCAACACCTACCAACTAAAAGGATGTGTCATTCGGCCAGGAAAAGCAACTGCTTAGGGGATCACACAGGGGTACCTCTAAGCATTGTCTCTACTAAATCCCCTCACTCCTCTCGGATCCTAGTACCTTTTACCCTTACCTTCCTTCAGAATACAGTCCACACTCAAGCCTTCATTGATTCAGGGGCAGCTGGAAACTTCCTGGATCACCGTTTCATGATTCAAGCTGGTTTGCTTCTTTTGCAGAAAAGACAGCGTCTCAAAATAACAACTCTGGATGGCACCCCCCTTGGTTCAGGGTTGATCCATTTTAAATCAGCACCCCTAACCCTGTGGGAGTCCTTCATACTGAACAGCTGCAGTTTGAGGTTATTCATTCCCTAGCACAGCCTGTCATCCTTGGTCTTCCTTGGCTTCGGGTACACAATCCACAGTTCGACTGGGCTGAGGGACAACTGGCCTCCTGGGGTACCTCCTGTTTCCACTCCTGCCTTGCTAAAGTCACTCTTCTACCCCACATCCCCATAGCCAGTATATAAACTCTTCCAAACCTTCCTTCAGTAAATGGAGACTTTGCAGATGTATTTGAGAAAAAAGCAGCTGACGTGCTGCCACCCCACCATCCTTATGACTGCAAGGTCAACCTCTTTCCCGGAGCCCAACTTCCTAAAGGGAGGACTTATCCACTCTCAAAAGATGAAACCAAATCCATGGAGGAGTACATCCAAGAGAACCTAGCTAAAGGTTTCATTCGCCCTTCCTCCTCTCCTGCTGGGGCAGGCTTCTTTTTCATCAGTAAGAAGGATGGTGGGCTTAGACCCTGCATTGACTACAGGGCCTTGAACAACATAACTATCAAGAATCGCTATCCCATTCCATTGATCACCGAACTGTATGACTTGCTCCAAGATTCTCGCTTTTTCACTAGATTGGACTTACGTGGGGCATACAACCTGATTCGTATCTTTCCAGGCCACGAATGGAAGACCGCCTTCAACACAAGATCCGGGCATTACGAATACCTTGTAATGCCCTTTGGGCTGTGTAACGCCCCTGCAGTCTTCCAGGCATTTGTTAACTATGTCTTCCGTGACCTCCTCAACCGCACTGTCATTGTCTATCTGGATGACATCCTTGTTTTCTCTTCCACTTTAGAGGAGCATTATAAACATGTGAGACAAGTTCTTCTACGTCACAGAGACAATCCTTTGGTAGCCAAGCTAGAAAAATGTGAGTTTGATCAAGTTCAGATCCAGTTCCTTGGTTATGTCATCTCGAAAGAAGGTTTTGCTATGGATCCTGCTAAACTCACCACAGTTCTAGAATGGCCTCAACCTACTTCTTTAAAGGAATTGCAGAGGTTCTTGGGGTTCTCCAATTATTACCGCAAGTTAATAAAGAACTTTTCACAAACAGTCGCTCCTCTCACTGAATTGACAAAATGGAACAAAGACTGTAAACACTGGCCTCCTGAAGCAATAAAAGCTTTCTCTTGTCTGCTCCTGTGCTCCGCCATCCTGATCCTGACCTACAGTTCACTTTAGAGGTTGTTGCCTCCGAGATAGGGGCTGGAGCAGTTTTAACCCAAAGGGATCCTTTGACGTCCAAGTCACACCCTGTAGCCTTTTTCTCTAAATGCTTTACTCCTGCTGAGAGGAATGAGGATGTGGGTAATCATGAACTGAATGGCATCATTGGTTAGAGGGCACCACCGATCCCATACAGATTCTCACTGACCACAAGAATCTGACTTACCTAGAGACTACTCATTGACTAAATCCTCGACAGGCCAGGTGGGCCTTGTTCCTTTCCCATTTTAACTTTGTGGTCTCTTATCTTCCTGGAACCAAGAACAAGAAGGTGGACCCCCTTTCTAGTCAGTTCTCTCACTCAGGTGACTCCTCTGAAGCTCCTATTGAACACATCATACCTCCCTCCTGTGTGGTTGCTCAACTAAATACCAACCTTCTGCAAAGATTACAATGCGTCCAGTCTAGTAAACCTCCTGGAGCTCCCGTGGCCTCAGATATCCTCTTTGTTCCTCTGAATCTACGCACCCCTGTACTATCCCGGGCTCATGACAGTAAACTCTCAGGACATCCTGGTTTGACTAGGACTTTTAAGCATATTTCCCAACACGTATGGTGGCTTATTATGAAGTCTGACACTCAGAATTATGTGAAAGCCTGCACAACTTGTGCTGCCAACAAAATTCCCCAATCCTCGCCTCCTGGCTTGCTCCAACCATTGTCCATTCCCAAACAACCATGGACACACATAACAATGGATTTCATTGTGGACCTTCCTACTTCTGACCGCCATACTATTATCTGGGTTGTGGTGGATCGCTTTTCCAGACTTGTCATCTCTTTTTCTCTTGCATGTGGTATGACTTCATGGCATTCCGGTGAACATTGTTTCCGACAGTGGTCCGCAGTTCATCTCCACCTTTTGGAGAGCATTTTGTAAATTGATTGGAACCACTGTTTCCTTGTCTTCTGGCTACCATTCTCAGACCAATGGACTAACAGAGAGTAAACCAGGATCTTGAAGCCTACCTTAGAGCCTTTGTCAATGCTCACCATACCAATTGGTCTGAGTTGTTACCCCTAGCTGAGCTGGCAAGAAACACTCATTGGCACTCTTCTCTTAGATGTTCTCCATTTCAAGCCACAGCAGGGTTTCAGCCTTGTGTCTTACCTCTTTCTGCTGAGTCCACTGGGGTTCCTGCTGCAGACTGACATGTCAATGGACTCACCACTCATTGGCAACGTATTCGCTCTCAGCTACGTTCAGCTGTCTATAGATACAAAAAGTTTGCTGATCGTCATAGAGCTTCTGTACGTGCCATTCCAGTGAGTGACCGTGTTTGGGTCTCTACTCTCACAAATTGGGGCCTAGGTTTATCGGCCCTTACAAGGTCCTGAAGAGACTGTCTCCTTTTGCCTACAAAGTGGCCTTACTCAAAACACTGTGCATACACCCAGTCTTCCACATCTCACTACTCAAGCCTTACATCAAGAATAGATATACCTGGCTCCAAACTCCTCCTCCTCCGCTCCTGGTCCGTGGTGACCCTGAATATGAGGTAGCTAAGATCCTGGACTCCAGATACAGTGTCTCCTTCCCTGCTCGTTGCCAGGGGCTGTTGTGGGTCGGATGTGTGCGGCGCTGACATCATCACAGCACGCTCCCTTCTCCTGATGCCGGTCCAGACGTCTGTAGCGCGAATCCTGCACCTATGTATGCTTCTATCAAACGATCTATCACTGCCCAAGTATAGGTGTTACTTCGTGTACTCCTGGGAGTGATAGATTGTTTTTTCTTATCCCCTTGCTGTGTTTAAACCCTGCCTGTCTGACTACTCTGCCTGCTATACCCCTGAATTGCTGGATCAATATGCTGCTGCTGAACTCTCCCTTTCTGATTACTCTACCTGTTTAACCCCTAAATTGCTGGACTGATATATTGCTACTGAACCCTGCCTGTCTGACTACTCTGCTTATTAACCCCTGTTGTTCTGGATTGCCTTTTTGTTGCCGAACCCTGCCATCCTGACCACTCTAGTGGTGTGTTCTTGGACTGCTTTGCCGTTGTCAAACCCTGCCTGCCTGACCATTCTAGTGGTTTGTCCTTGGACTGTTTTACTGTTGTACAATCCTGCCTGTCTGACCATTCCAGTGATTTGCCTTGCCCTGTTCTGCCGTTGCCACTGGGGACTGTCCTGCCTGTGGTGAGTGCCGCTCTGCTCATCTTGCTAACTTTCTCTGCTCTGGGATAGTCCCTATCATTCCGGCTCGACGCCGGGATAACAAGACTACTGGCCGAGTTCGGTCTGATAGAGGGGTATCCCATGAGCATTACAATGTCTTACTCTATCCACAGTAATTCAAAGATTGTCTCTATTGACTTATTTTATGATGTTAAAATCTAGTGTTTCTGTTTGGTCACTTCATCTACCTTGAT